>NW_007732437.1:32195-36764 GCF_000696425.1 Galeopterus variegatus | reverse complement strand
CGGGAGCGCCACCGCGCTCCCAAGTGGCACACTGTAGCAGTGCGCCACCGGGCCGGCCCTCTCCTTCAGTTTTGAAGCATAACTTTGCAGGGTACATAATTCTAGGTTTGTGGGCTTTTTCTCTCAACCCTTTAAATATTCCACTCTACTGTCTTCTTGCTTGCATTCTTTCTCAGGAGCAGTTAGATGTAATTCGTATGGTTTTTCCTCTAAGTAAGTTTTTCCCCCATCCAGCCTCTTTCAAAATTTGAATGTGATATGCTGAGATTAGATGTGCATGGTTTTTTAAATTTGTTTTATGTATGTTCTGTTTGGGGTTCTCTGAGCTTCCTGAATCTGTAGTTTGTTGTCTGACCTTAATTTTGGGAAATTCTCAATCATTATTTCTTCAAATACTTCTCTTGTTCCTTTCTTTCTTTTCTTTCTGGTATTCCCATTACATGTATGCTACACCTTTTGTGGGTCTGTCATTGTTTTAGGATATTCTATTTGCTTCTTAAAAATTTTGTAAATCTTTGTTTTTGCTTTTTAGTTTTGGAAGTTTCTATTGAGATGTCTTCAAGCTCAATGATTCTTTCCTCAGCCATTTCCAGACTACTAAACAGCCCATCAAAGGCATTCTGTATTTCTGTTAACAGTGTTTTTTGTTTATATTGTAACACGTTAGGCTAGATAGAACTGGAGTTGGGTATTTCCCTTCCCCCAGTAGGTTAGACTCTGGTAATGTGGTTTCTCATGAGAACTGGCCTTGGTAAGAACAGAAGAAAGCTCTGGCATATTTCAAAATCATTACTTTTCCTCTCCCCCTGGGGATTTTTCACAGATATTCACCCTGAGAACCTAGTGGAGCTCTTGGAGGTAAAACTCACAACAGTGTGGGGACTGTCCTATGTATGACTGGTTCCCTCTGGAGGTTTTAATTGTCAAGCTTGTTCACACTGAGCCTCCAACAATTCACAGATTTCAGTTCACATTTTCCTTCTCCAGCATTGGTTCTCATGGAGATTTCTTCTCTGGTAAGTTTTGAGTCTTTTTATTTGCCTGTCTGTTTTGTGGCCATCAGTTTGCCCTGTAAGCTAACTTCTCTGACAGATCTAAGAAGAGTTGCTGGTTTTTCAGTTTGTTCAGATTTTTACTTGTTAGGATTTAGTGGCAATTTCTAAATTCCTTACTTGGTGGACCAGAAACCAGAGTCAACAATGTATTTTTTAACTGGAGAGTTTAGTGTGTTTACATTTACTGTGATTACTATTGTGTTTAAATTTATTTTAATTTTTTATTGTATGATTTTTAATTTTTTTAAATATTTTTCTTTTTGGGCTTTTTTGGATTAATTTCTTATTTTTGTTATTTTATTTTTTGTTTACAGTTTGAGGTTATACATCCTATTTTTTAATCTTTAATAATGTTTTGCTAGTTATGTATACCTTTCCTGATTTTTATCAGTCAAATCTGTTATTGAGATATGTATGGTAAATTATTGATAAATGGGTGGTTACTTTAGAAAATTCACTATGAGTATTTAACTTAAAATATAAGGGTAAGTAATTTATTTATCCTTTTCCTGAGCAACACAAGAACCTCATGTTCTCTCCTGTATTTTTGCTTTATTCTGTTTGATATTTAATCTCACAATTTCTAGTTTATTGTTGTCATTTTATATACCTTCGATGTTAGTCCAGATTTAACCATGTATTTAACTTTTTTTTAGGTCAGCATTCCCTCTTAAATCTTACTCTTTCTTTCTGTGATCATTTTTATTTCTCTGGAAGTATTTCATCCTGTGTTGTCCAGAATGAACTTCATGTGGACCTTTAAATTTAAATTAAAAGTGCTATATTTTAAATGTATGTTGTCAGTAAACTCTAAATTCCTTATGGGACATCTTTATTTTAACACTCTTTAATTTTATAAAAAGTATTTTCTAAATTGGAGCCAAAAAGTATGTTTGATTTCAGCTGTTAAGTATTTCAAACACGTAGTCCTAGTCCTGTCCCCCTTTTTATTTTCTTTGTAGATCAGTTCTGAAACTCCTACCGCTGTTTTCTATAAAATTGTTCTATACTTTGTGTTTTGAATTGTTATTAAAGCAATGTTAAATTTAAAAAGAATAAAATTCCATCCACCAGTTCCCCAGTAAAACAGTGTTCTTTTTCTTCTGATCCCTTTCAATATTTATTTAGGTACACATAATTTTACACAGTGATAGTGATTATGATAGCTTTAAATGATTTTATGGCATTTCTTCAAGAAAAGTATTTTATAAACATATATCTAACAATGCATAGTTTTTATAGTTAACATTTTAATGTCTTCATGATATTCCTTTTAGTTGATATTCCATAATTAATTGTACCATACGCCCTGTTCGATATTTAAATTGTTTTGTTTTTTTGCACTTTATAAAGAATGTTGATGGATACATTTTCATATATGTTGTCTTTCTTCTTTTGTATACCAAGCAGTCCCCTACTTTTGTGCATAATACGTTTTCAAAAATATGGTGAAGCTGATCAATAAACTTGCATGATATAAGAGTTTTCATTTCCAAGAAAGCTAAAATTTTTTATATGTAATTATACCTTACCTTTATAGATGGATCTTTTCATTATATTATTTCAGTTTTATGTATTTGTCTTTGAATAGAACTTATGTAGACTATTCTTTGTTCAATAAGTATCTAGATAAAGCTGACAATTTATTCTTTCAAAAATTTTAATGTTTTTCATTTTATCTTAATGGCATTCAGCTTATGATCCCTGTGCCTCCTATCACTTACATCAATATTTTCATTTTCCATTTTCTGTTTTCCTTTTTTTAATAAAATAATATAGGTAAAATTCAATTTTCTGTCACAGAAACACAATACAAATGGTAAGAGCTTTACTCCTGAAACTGATCTCATGTTTGCTTACTCTGCAATAAAGTATTTCTTTGTCAACTAATTTAAAATAGTCTGATTCTAACTGGTTAGGGATATTATCCTACAAAATATGAAAACAGAAGTTATAAAATAGACAAGCATGAAAAAATTGAGGACTAAGTACATAGTATTTTCCGATGATAAATTCCTAGAGATAGGGATCACAGAGCATAAGCATTTTTATGACACAAGTAAAGCATCAAATTATTTCCTGAAATGTACTATACCAATTATGTTACCTTTTCTTTGCAAGTGTGCATAGATTTGTTTCTGCTTTTTTTATTTCCTTGCTGCTGTGGTGTAAATCTTTGTGTCCGCTCCAAAATTCATGTAGAAATTTAGTTACCGATGCAACAATATTAAAGGTGGTCTTTAAGAGGTAAGTAGGCCATGAACATTCTGCCTTCATGGCTGGGATTAGTATCTTACAAAAGGACTTGAATGGGGCAAGTTTGGCCTTTTCACAAATCTTCATGGCTGGGATTAGTATCTTACAAAAGGACTTGAATGGGGCAAGTTTGGCCTTTTCACCCTTTCACAAAACACTGCTTTTGTTACCTCTGAAGGATGCAGTGTTCAAGGCATCATCTTGGAAGCTAAGATCGAGCCCTCACGAGACACTGAAACTGGTCACCTTGATCATAGACTTCCAGAACTATGAGAAATAAAGTTCTATTATTATGAATTACCCAGTTTCATGTATTTTGTTATAGCAATGCAAATGGACTAACACACTTGCTAAAAGGATTATCTTATATGAAGAGATCATTTATTTCAAATGCCCATTTGAAGGCCAATGTTATGTTGAAATAAGTTTATTATGTTGTGTTTAGGCACATGGAGGGAATAATAGAATTGAGTTGTATTTTCAAAAGTTATTTCATTTGGGAATGCTTCAAAGAGAAATACTCTTCTGCTTAAATTAAGGATTGAGACAAGTCTTTGACATTTAATAAACTGTGTACTATTCAAATATAGAGACCTCATTATGGAAATATAAACTAGGCCTACCTTTTTTATGCTAATGTTTCTCCCAATGTATGTTGCATTCCTTTAATCACTCCCTTAAGTCAAAGGCCTATTTAAATAGGGGGAATTACTTATTTGCTTACATTTTTCCTTGTCTATGTGACTATTTGGTTGAAGTAAATCTGCTAGTATAGCTTATATTGTAGTTTTATTTTATTCACAATAAGAAGCTTATTGATACTATTGGGCTTGTGGTAACCTCTTCAAGTAGATTTCATCTCACAGTTTAAATTTTTTTAGATTTTTGCAAATAATATTTAATGCGTTCATCCATAAGTGGGCAAAATAACTCATTTTATATTAAGAAGTTTGCTAAATTTATTTAGTGTCTTTGAAGTCATGTTAAATAGATACATATGAGGAGTCTTCAAAAAGTTCATGGAAATATTTGTATTATCTATTAATTGTATTTTTCCAAGAACATTTTGAAGTATCTTGCATATTTCAGCATTTGCTTTTAATATTGCTCTACCAGATGACTTGATCTTGTTTAATGTTTGAACTCTATAGAAAGTGAAAGAAGACACTTGAGTTTGCATTACAGAATATATACTACATACACACAGTGATGTGAAATTTGTGGATGTGATAAATGGATAACTGTATATCACTGCTTA
>NW_007732437.1:29780-31368 GCF_000696425.1 Galeopterus variegatus | reverse complement strand
GATGCTCTTGCATTAAGCATCTACTCTGTAAGATTAATGGAACTCTACAGTTTGCATTTATTTCTTGAATTTGCTAAAAAAAATTTACTAAAATTTTAATGTAATTTTAAGAAGCAATCAATAGCATATCTTGGATAAGCAAAATATAATGAACTCTTCATTATTCTTGAATGAGATTTACTAATATAGATATCAGCTAATTTTCATAATGCCTTTTAAAATACTATAAAGCCAAGTCTTGTTAACCAGAGCAGTCAGGGGCAAGTGACACATCACCTATATCACAGTGAAAACAAAGCAGTAGTTAATTCTGCTTTATCTAGTGGCTCTGATTTAAGTAGGAACAAAAGTGAAGCTGCTTGGGCAGTTTTGTTTCTCCCATCCTGCCTCTCTGGGTATGAAAATAAGTGACTGATTACAGAATTATACTTGTGAGGTGAACACAGCCTAGGTGTGTGCTGTACCTTTAAGCCAATTAGTCTATCAATCAAAAGCTAGAGTTAATGATTACACAGTTAGTTTGAGATGGATTATAGACGTAAATGTGAAAGCTAAATCCATAAAGCTTTTAGAAAAAAATATAGGAGAATGTCCTTTTGACCTGAATGTAGGCAATAATTTTATAGCACACACAAAGCAGCAGACATAAAGGAAAAATTGATAACTTAGGCATCATCAAATTGAAAACTTCTGGTTCGTGAAAGACATCATTGAGAAAGTGAAAAGGCAAGCCACAAACTGGGAAAAGTATTCATAAAACACGTATCTGACAAAGAGTTTATATACAGCGTATGTAAAGAACTTCTATAAATCAGTAATAAAAAGGGAAACGAAATATGGACAAAAGACTTGAAAAAGACAAAAATGTGGAAAGCACATGGCAGTTTCTTGTAAATTTAAACATACACCTTCCTGCTAAGTATTTATGCAAGAGAAAAGTGTAAAAGAAATAAAATATCCAAGAATATTTGTGACTGCTTTCTTCACAATAACCAAAAACTAGAAGCAACCCAAATGTCTATCATCAGGAGAGTGAATAAGCAAATTATGGTATATTTATGTGGAGAAATACTCTTTAGTAATAAGAAGAAATCAATTACTGATACATGCAACTAACACATGGATGAATCTTACAGATTATTTGCAGAGCCAATGAAGCCACATACAAAATAATATATACTATATGATCTCATATATATAAATAATATATATAAATTCTAAAATGTGGTAAACTAAGATTAAAATATCAGAACACTTGTTGCTTTGAGGTGAAGGGAACTTTTTTGGGGCAGTGCAAGTGTTCTATATTGATAGAGATGCATATCACACAGCTAAGTGTATAGCCAATATTTTTCAAAGTTGTATAGCTAATATTTGTATATTTTAATATATGTAAAATTGGCCTAAAGAAAAAGACTTGAAAAATTCTTATCAAGTAGGTAGTAAGTGACATTACAGATGATAAAAGATTGGAAGAATATTGATAATTCTTGAAGGTGAGTGATATGTGTATGGCATTTCACTCTTCTGTTTTACTATTTATATTTTGTTTCTGTACATTTGAAATATTCTGCAATAATGTTTTTTT
>NW_007732437.1:2162-28656 GCF_000696425.1 Galeopterus variegatus | reverse complement strand
GGAGCGCCGCCGCGCTTCCCAAGCGGCGCACTTATCCAGTGCGCCACCGGGCCGGCCCCGGCAATAATGTTTTTTTAAAAATGCTATAGGACCAAGTAAAAACAAAAGAGGAATTAAAACTGCCTGAGTATTCAGAGAACACATTGAATCTAGGAGGATGTGTAGGCATTCTCTAGATGATGAATTGAGGAGTTTAAGAGTGAGGTGTGGGGAAAAGGCTTTTTTCAGGCATTTTCAAAGGCAAGTCTTCATGAAAATTTATGACGTATTTTATTTAGAACTACATTGTTAAAGACTTGTATGAAATGATTGTGAGTTTAGATTTTATATGATAGATCAGGTTATTTGAGTCATTGTCGGGGATTCTTTGAAGATTTGAATGCACGGTGTCATTACACATAGTTCTGAAAAAATAATATAAAGGCAATTGTCTGAGAAGACCAGATTGCCATTGTGAACAGCACATACTGTGTAATAAAGTAGTTTTAGCTTTTTAGAATGATCTGAAAAAGAATTGTTAAAATTTGAAAATTTCACATGCCATTGAGGAAAGTATGCTTTCAACTTGCTGGTTTATCTTTCTTGTCCATTCAGAGATCTAGAACACCAGATCAAAAAGTTAGTATGAACAGAGAAACTAAATTCTTACGTGAAAATCCTTTATTTTCAGTAGATAACAATGAGGAAATGTGTGTGCATTTTAGATTGGAAACAAAAAGTACCTTCTTTAAAATAATTGATTGTATTTTGCATGGGAACACTTCTAAGTGTTCTATGATCAAATATCAAAGTATGCTTCTTGTAGGTTTTTTTGTTTGTTTGTTTGTTTGTTTGCTTTCCCATAAGCAAAGATAAATAACAACTTACTTTAGATTTTGGTTTCAGTTCTACAACTAGTTTCCCTATAAGTAGAAAGGCCTGTATAAAAAAAGTTTTAAATATCTACAGGAAGGAAGCTTTTATAAGGTAACCTTGTTTATGTATCCATATATGGGTAGGATGTCATTACAGCTCACTCTTAGTACTTAGAAGGTTTGTACTGTTCTTCATCATATTAAAATCAGAAGGAGAAGGAAATAGGATGTTCTCTTATTTTTTAAGTAGAAGTCTGACAGCTTTAATTTTTCTTTTCTTTTCAAGTTCTAGTTTAATGAATTATGTGCTGTGGTCTGATTTCTAATTCTTCTCCATTGATAGTTAACTTCAATAAGATAATCCATAAAATGAGTCCTTGACAAATAAAAAGTTAAGCAAAAATTTTTAGTCTAGGATATATTACATTTTCTTGTCAGATCTATAATTTACTACTCATGACCTCTCTTCTAAACTGTAACCTCATACTTCAGCAGATTGCTGAACAGTATTCCACTGAGATCTTTAATTCGACATTTTCAAAACCAAACAATTAGCTTTATTGTTCTCAATCCTGCTACTCTTCCTTTTGTCTTGTTAGGACCTCCCCATTTTTCCAGATACGCAAACTGCAGATCTCATTCATCTTTACTCATTCTTCTCTCTTATCTTCTCTGCCTGATTAATTGCTACATCTTAGTAACGCCATATTGTGAANTCTTCTCTCTTATCTTCTCTGCCTGATTAATTGCTACATCTTAGTAACGCCATATTGTGAATTTCTGTCCTCTTTCTACTCCCACTTCCCATATTTGTTTTTATTTATTTTTTTCTGTTCGATGTATGTCTTCTTTGCTTCTTGAATTTGTACTCTTTCCATATTCACACACCACTCTGCATCAGGTATTATCATTATAATATAAGGAATTTAAAAAGGTTTTTTTAGTTAATTTTCAAACCTTTTGCTATGATCTCCAAGGTCCCAGACAATTTGGTTCCTGCGGGAGTTTAAGTTCTTCCCACAGCCTTTTTATATTCATGCATCATTGTTAATGAAGTATTCTCTATTCTAGGAGTACTAGTGTGTTCCTTATACCTATAAAACCCTCTTTTCTTTTTTCCATCAATTAAATCCCACTTTTACATTGGGGTCCATTTCAAATGTAACTCTCTAATTTGTTCCTGATATGCTTTGTCAGAAATTATTAAGCAGTCATTCCTGTACCTTCACCTGGTTATTTGTTTCTTTTTAATGGCATCTTATGTTTCATATTACTTTTTTTCATTAGATTGTAACAAGACCTTTAGGACCATGTATTATATTAATAACACATATATATGGTATCTTACATTTGGTGAGTTGGGTTTGATTCATTAAATGTGTTCTCAATGAATGTTGTATGTGGTCGTCAAAATTGGGGCAGTAGTTTTTTGTTTTTTATCTTGTTACTTTTTGGAACCTTAACTATAGAAAATTAATAATGTCTCAGATTTGCCTTATTATGTAGTTATTTGTAGAGTTTGGAGTTTGACCTGGATGGAGCATAGACACATCCCTTTATCTTCTCACTTTGTGATAAATATTGTAAATGTGGTTGATCTAAAAAAAAGGACATTGATAGTGTATATTGTAGAGGTGGCTAATAGTCTACTAGCTCTCTCCTCTCTTTTTTCACAGCTGAATGTAGAGGATTTTTAAGGTTATAGGAGAAGGTGGGGCTGCAGGATAGAAGAAGACTGGGTCTGTGAATCACCACATGGCACGACCACTATGATCGGGAACACTGGATTGTGAGAAGGATAAAAAATAAAATTCTGTTGTATTAAACTACTCAGATTTAGGGGTGTTACAGCAGCTAATATTGCCCTTACTATCACAACATAGAGTATTTTTTTGATGGCCACTACTATGGAAACAATACATAGATAAATACATCTTGAAGAAAGCATGCATGGTTTTGTTGAAATTGATACCAGATCACAGGAAAAATCACTTATGCAAGTGACGGTTTCTGGTATGAAAAAGAGAATTGTATTAGTCTGTTTCTATTGCTTATAACAAAATACCTGAAATAGGGTGATTTATAAAAAGATGAAATTTACTGCTTACAGTTTTGGAGGCTGGGACATCCAAAGTCCAGGGAACACATTTGGTGAAAGCTTTGGGGGTAGCAACAGTGACCTAGGGATCTCACATAGCAGAAAATGGAGGAGCAGAGAGAGGGAGAGACTTTTATTTTTTTTTAAGTTATCATCTGATTGCTTCTGTTGCTACAAGTTAATAATAATTTTAGTGATTAATTTTTCCAAATTTAATTTTGTAGAATGACATTTTATCATTTTTTGATTAGTTTTCCAATTTGGAGTACTTCTTACATTAGATCTCATCTCATATACTTTGTTGAACTTGGGGGCTAAAAATGTATCTTGGCTCATTATTGGAGAAAGGAGAATTCAGTGTTTTTGACTCCGAAGGCTTCGTTTTAGCAAACTTCCCATGGTTTCCTCCAGTAACTACTTCAATACTTCTGAGCACATGAATTCTACAGCTGTTATCTTTATTGATTATCTATCTCAGAACCATAATCATAATCCAGTTATCTTTCCTTGTAGCATCAGAGGCTCCTTGAAATGCTAGATACAGAGAAGGAACTATTTAAAGAAAAAATAAAGGAAGTTTTGGATCAGCAGTCTCAAGAACAGAAGGTAATACTATAAGTGTGCTCGGAGTGTGTAAAGAATGTTTCCTGTTACCTTAAATAATACGTTTAGTATCTTCCCAACTGTCCTATCATTTACAGGAAATATTGCAAAAATGTTTGGAGGAAGAAAGGCAAAGAAATAAAGAGGCGTTGGTATCTGCTGCAAAGGTATTTTCATATGTAATAATGGGTTAGTGGAATTTAAAAATTGAATTCATTAACGGTATTGTCAATCTACTTTGGTATAATGTTTCATTCCAGAAAAATTAGAAAGTGTTTTTCTTTCTTATTATTCCTCTTAAACTTAGGATATGACTATTCACATTCTCGTTAAATTCACATTACGTAAGATTATGATGCCATTGAAATGCTTTACAATATAGATTATTAATTATTTGTTAAAAAGAACATATATGTTAGGACACTAATATCCACCTGATATTTGATAGGTATCATCATATGGTGTGTGTGTGTGTGTGTGTGTGTGTGTGTGTTTGTGTGTGTATACCAAGGTAAGTGATTTCTAAAGCCAAGTTTAAAATAACTCATTTAAATAGTATATTCATTGATATAAAACAAATACACTTATAGCACTCCCTTTTGAGTTGGAGATTTAAAATTAAATTTAGAAAATAAATATTGAACATCTCACTGTGCCAGGGATGTGATTTTGCCATTTTCTTAAAGAATTTACAAAGAAATTTTAAAAATGTTCCTTAGGGGCCGACCCCTGGCTCACTCGGGAGAGTGCGGTACAGATAACACCAAGGCCACAGGTTTGGATCCTATATAGGGATGGCCAGTTCGCTCACTGGCTGAGCGTGGTGCTGCTGACAACACAAGCCCAAGGGTTGAGATCCCCTTACCGGTCATCTTTTAAAAAATAAAATAAATAAAAAATGTTGCTTACATACCAATAAGGCAAAGAGGAATATATTAAATTATTATTATGTGTGTGGAGATAAGGTATTCACATCACAGAATTTTTAAACAATAATTACATTTGTAATTAGCCTTAAAGGAAGGTTAGCATTCTGAATTGAGTTTGAACTTCATTCCATAGGTAAGGGAGACATGGTGAAATGTTCTAGCATAGGTGTGAAATAAATGGTATTGACATAAATTTGGGGGAAATTAAAGACAGCAAAATATAGAGGCAGGAAAACTATTAATATAGAGTGCATCAGCAGTCTTGTTAAGAGATGGAGAGTGGTAGAAATAGGCTAATAGTAGTAGCTTGGAAAGGAAAGAAATAGACAAATTCTAGAAATAGGAGATGGAATCAATATATATGTTTGGTGTGGATGATATAAAAGAAGGTCAAATTGTGAACTCATAACTAAGGATTCAGGAATAAAGTGGAAAGTAGTACTGTTCCTTTGGAATAGAGTTTGAGATGCTTTAAGGCAAAAATTAGAATTTTGAAAATTTGTGTCTGCTTTCCAAAACTTAAAGACTTTTCAGATGAGATTGATGGTGATATTAACAAATGTGATTTCTTTATGTTATGATATAAAGAAATGTGTCAAAATCCAGAGAAGATGTGTAACTGAACAAATTAATGTTTTCCAAATAAAAATAGTTAAAAAATCATGCATCAATAAAGCATTTGTTCTGCGTGCAAAAAAGGGTTATAATGTAACAGTATGAAAATTTTAATTGACACAGTTACATTTTTATTACTGCAACTAATAATTAATGATTACTTCTCTCTCATCAACACGGTGGAATAGACAGTCCCAACCTCCACTTTCTCCCGCAGTTGGCCAATTTAAAACTATTAAAAAGCAAAGACTGCCAACCCGAGACCACTGGAGCTCAGAGGAAGAGGACAAGAGACCCATGGCGTTTGTGAAGGTGGGAGAAGCCACAGCGAGAGGAAGAAGAAGCTGTTCCAACTATTTCAAGCCCTGGTCACATCAGGATTGGCCCTTTGAGAGGTGGGAAGAAGCTGCAGCACATATAGCAGGAGCCCAGCAAAAGCCACTGCTGAGCCCTTTGTGTGAAGTAGTCTGGAGTCTACACAGGAGATGAGGTCCTTGGAGAGCACCATATCAGCCCTGAGGGAGAGAGGCTTGCCCATCAGAGAACATTGGGGTGCAGAGTGGGTAGCTGATCTGCCTTCTGATTGGCATAAACCCACTCAGTGGAGATAGGTCAGGGTGATAGAATTGCAGGGGGCACAGTTTGCTGGGAAGGTTCAGTCCCAGGCCAGAATTTCCACATAGCCCAGGTGTATCTGACCTCACAAGACCTAGAAGTGATTAAAAGGCTGACAATTAGAATTCCATCCACACAAAAAAACCTTCCCTAGAGAATCAGCAGCAAAGCAACAATCTAGTATAACCACAGAGCTCAAGGGCTGCTCCCCACCGGAAGTTCCCCTGAATTTGGGATTAACCAAAACCACAGACTAGAGACAAATCTTTGATATCAACTAGTAAACGATTGACACCACCAAGGAACATCTATAAATCCTAGAAGAGGTAGCAGTTGCCTCAAATGCCCATGTATCAATGTAAAGAGACAAAGATCTAGAAAGAACAGAGAAATATGACACCAGCAAATGAAGCACCAGCAATGGACCCAGAGGGATAGTGGATTTATGCAATGTCTGACATAGAATTCAGAATAATCCTCTTAAGGATTTTCAGAGTCACAAGAAAAACAGATAGAAAATTAAATCGTATCTGGAAAACAGTCCAGGAGAAGAATGAGAAACTTGACAAAGGAATTGAATCAATAATAATAATAATAATAATAATAATAATAATAATAATAATAATAATAATAATAATATTCTAGAAATAAAGAATTCATCATCTGAACTGAAAAACTTGATAGAAAGTTCCACAGCAGACCTAATCAGAGGAAAGAATCGGTGAACTTGAAGATAGAACATATGAAATTATCAAATCAGAGAAGCAAAAAGAATAAGAAAAAATGAAACAGAAATACAACAAATATTGGACTCCCTCAAACAAAATAACTGCTACATAATTAGCATACCTGAAGGAGAGGAAAAAGGAAGAGATGTAGAAGGCATACTTGAGAAAATAATGGCTGGAAATTTCCCAAATATAGAGAAAGATGACATCATCCAGGCACAGGAAGCTCAGAGGTACCCAATCAAATTCAATCCAAGTAGGAACACTCCAAAGTATATTGTAATCAAATTATCAAAAACCAAAGACAAAGAATACTTAAAGCAACAACAGAAAAGAAACATAACATTCAGTGGAGCCCCAATACGTCTCTCAATGAATTTCTCAGTAGAAATCTTACAGACCAGAAGAGAATGGGCTGAAGGAAAAAGACTGTCAGCCAAGAATTCTGTATGCAGCAAAACTCACCTTCAAATATGAAGGAGAAATAAAGTCTTTTCCAGACAAACAAGAGCTAAGGGAATTCATCAACACTAGACCAGCCTTGCAAGAAATGCTGAAGGGAATTCTTCTGTGTGAAAGACAACGACACTAAGGAGCACCAAGAAAACATTTGAAGGTACATAATTCAGTAGTAAAGTAAGTTCACAAATAACCTCAAAATACTCCAATGTTGTAATGGTGGTGAATAAACCACTTTCATTCTTGGTATGAAGAATTAAGGACAAACCTAACAAGACACTAACATTCAACAGCCATATGAGAGATAGGCAATATTAAAAGATGTAAATTGAAACAACAAATTGTCAAAAAGTGGGGGGATATGCCACAAATATAGAATTTGCTTTGGCTTTTTCTTTCCTCTTAGACATCAAAGTTCAGTTGTTATTAGTCTAATATAATCTGTTGTAACTCTAACATGATTTCTGTAAGGCTCATGGTAATCATAACACAAAAGCATATGAGATATACTCAAAATAAAGAGAGAAATCAAAATACACTGCTAGAGAAAAATCACTCACCCAACAAGGAAGACAGTAAGATTGGAAAAAAGGATCAACAAAACAACTGAAAAGAAAGGAACAAAATGGCATTAACAAGTCCCTGTATATCACTAATAACTCTACTTGTATATGGATTAAATGCTCCAATTAAAAGACAGAGTGGCTTAAAGGATTATAAAGCAAGAACCAACAATATGCTGCCTGAAAGTAACTCACTTCACCTGTAAAGTATTTCTTGTAGAAATAAAGAGTAGAATATCATTACCAGAGGCTGGGTGGGGAAGGGGGTTGAGGGGGAGAAGAAATGGTGGACTAATGGGTACAAAATTGTGCTATCTACCCTAAGTGCAGTGTATGCATGTATTGAAACAACACACCATACCCCACAAATATGTACAAGTAAATGTTAAAATTAAAAAATTTTTTAAAACAAAAAACCTACCTCCTGTCAAGTTGTGATGTGAAATCATCAAAAATCCCTACAGTTATCTAAACTGCCAACAAAAAAATACTCCTTTTTCTACTACGTATCTTTGTGAGACTGGATTTTCTGTATATGCTTCAAAAAAAAAAAATCATTACAGATTTAATACAGAAGTCAGATATAAGAATCTAGCTGTTTTCTATTGTCAGAAATTACGGAGGTTGAAGATGTTTACAAATAGGTAACAAATGCCATTCTCACTTTTTTTACTTTGGAAAATATGGTTATTTTTCATAAAATATATTATTTGTTTAAATAATGAATTTAATATTATTAATTTAAATGAATTAATAAATATTTTCTTGATTTGAATTTCTAATGGTGAGTATTAATATTTATAACAACATAAACAAAGGCTCTTTGATATTCTAAATTATTTTTAAGATTGTAAGAGGATTATATATCCACATATTGAAATCTGCTACTTTCAGCTACAGCTTGAATTCTTTGAAGTTTTGAAATGCCATGGAAGTGAGGAGGAATATTTGTATGAAAAAGCATAATAGCTTTTATCTTATAGCAATTATTTAATATGCATAAGACCAGCAATGTCAGAACTAAACCTTATAGGATCAAAGTTTTATGTCTTTTAGATTAACCTAATCTCTTATTCAAAGAATTATTGTATAGTTACTTTTTCAAGTATTTTCGTTTTGGTCATTATTTGTTTTGAAGCTTGAGAAAGAAGCGATGAAGGATGCAGTTTTAAAAGCCATAGAAGAAGAAAGAAGAAATTTGGAAAATGCTCATGCTGAAGAAAGGGAATTATGGAGGACAGAACATGCAAAAGATCAAGAAAATGTATCTCAGGCAATTCAAAAAGCTATACAAGAGCAAAGAAAAATAAGTCAGGTTAGTAAAATTAACTCTTTGTAAACATTTCTTTTTTTCTTATATTTCTCAAAGCGAAGTACTGTTATATTATTTTGTCTTACCTATTATCACCTTAGTGGACATACCAGTATTTAATTTTTTTTGTATTTGATGTTAGTATTTTGAACTAATAACTTTTAATATTTCAGTGTGTTTTCATCTTTCTGATATTGAAAACTCAGTAACTTATTACTTACCTTTATACTCTATTTTCAAAAAGGTCAGAATCTAAATTTATGTTTAGTAACTGCAACTAAATTAAGCCTCCTGTTTTATTTTTCTTTTTACAGATACAGCACACACGCATACATACACACACACACACAGAGAATACAAAATAGTGTATTTGTGTAGAAAAAGGTTGATTCAATTAATTTACATCTAATTTGTATATTTATATAATTTTAACTGGTAGCAACAATTAATAAAACTTCCTACATATTTTCTATGGTCTCATAAAGGATGTATACTGATCGACAAGCATGCCCTACGTACAAAACAACTTTTGATTACTTATCTGAACAATTAAAAACTACCTTAGTTTCATTTTCAATAATTGAATTTGCATGGCTATTTTACTTGGATTTAGTCTTTTTCTTTACATAGGTAGTGATACTTGAATAAATCTTCCTTTAAGCACATATATAAAGCAAAAAATAATATTCAAAGAAAGTCTCTTCATGTGGTAAAAGTGTTACATATACTACCGTTATTCACTCAAACCTGTGTTATAAATGGAACTGTAATGACTAACTTTTGAGAACTCATTAACTAATCTTAAAGCCTAATAATCTCAATGTTTGTAATATCCAGGATAAATGTTACATTTTTTGAAGATGTCTCTTAAGTTTATTCTCACGAACATGTATTTTCCTATTTATTATAAAGCTTATACAGATCTGTAGGTAGCATCTATGGGAAGATAACAGTATTGTAGTAACACATCTTTTCTTTTTTGTTACCTTGCTTTTTTTCTGTTAATGATTACCTTCTAATTCTTACTGTAATCTATGCCAAAAAATATTACCGTACCAAAAAATATTCATTGAGCACCTATTGTGTGAGATGTGTAAACATCTATCAGTTCGATTGATTGGAATTCCATGCCAGTAAGTTCAAAATCATTGGTTAAGTTCTTAGTTAGGAGAATTCATCTGAAAAAAAGTTTTGTGACCACACTACTCCTCTAACCACACATAAATGTGGGCCATTATTCACCATGCAATTGGGAAAGAGGGCATGAATAAATCAGAAAACATTCATCACCCAAATGGAAAAATATATACCTTAAAGAGTACATGTCTCTGCTGGTTTATCAGCAGTCTACAGGAAACACTGAAATATGTCATATACTTTTTTCCCCTACAGGTTCAGAGTATGGTGATGATAATCTTCAAGCACATCTTGAATAAACAAATTATATTTATTTTCTTACAAATGTCTGCACGTTATGCTAGAGATTGTGTGAGTGTGTGTATGTTTAATTGCCATGTGGCTGAGAAAGTTGAACAGGGAATATCTACAGCAGAGAGAATTCAGGATTACAAAAATGAGGTGATAGTATCAAATGCACTCAAATGTCTTCTTTAAATATCTCACTCCTTTCATTTTCATGTGGTTGATTTTACTATAACCAACCAATCATCATTCCATTATCCCCTTAAATCTTCTTAGTGCTGTTTTAGTAAATTGTCAAGTAAATTATTTT
Source organism: Galeopterus variegatus (assembly GCF_000696425.1). Classification (NCBI taxonomy): domain Eukaryota; kingdom Metazoa; phylum Chordata; class Mammalia; order Dermoptera; family Cynocephalidae; genus Galeopterus; species Galeopterus variegatus. Next base: position 18,148 of record NW_007732437.1, on the reverse strand, counting down.
TCTTGGTGTATAAAACTGTGTGGTGTTGTTATGGGAGCCAATGAAGCTCAAATCTCTTTTACTAATTTAGACCAGCAGGATAAGCAAACAAATTGCTATGGTCAAACTTACTGTTTGATGTTTTACATTAATATTTGAATTGATTGTCTGCTATGTGTCAGGCATTGTACTTATTTCTGGGGACACAATAGTGGGGGAAAAATTTTTCTGCCTTCTTGTGCAGAAGTTGAATAGGAAACTAAATAATACAATGTCAAGTAGTGATCAGTGTCGTGAAAAATAAAATTGTGTAAAGAGCTAGAGAGTGAGGGCACTAATATACGAAGAGAGTAGTCAGGTAAGAGCCCTCTAAAGAGTAAGCATTTAAGGTAAGGCCTGCACTGGTGTTGATGTGAGGAGTTTGCCTTGTGAAAAGGCAAACTTTCTTTGCGAAAGAGTGTTTCAGTCAGGAAGAGTGTTTTAGAGGCATAGCCAGTATAAATCCTTTGAGGCAGAAAGATCCTTGGTATATAAAACTGTATGTTATTGTTATGGGAATAGACAGTTAAGAGGACCAATGGAAAAGAGCAGAATCCAGAAATAGACCCAATTTTTCTGTAATTTACAAATCTGTAAAAATAGTATTACATATTAGGTAGGAGAAGATGAACCTTAGCAAATCAAGGTTTTAAATCTGGATTCCATGGATGGGGGCCTATACAGTCTGTGTATTTATTGAAATTATACAAAACTGCATATATGTACAGATTTTTCTGCAGAGATGGTTTTGGAAAATGTAAAAGTAACTTTCTCATAAACCTGTTTTGTCCTTGAAACTATATATGCCCACTCCACTAGTTTGAAATAATTTTCTCACAGGCCTGCTTTGTTTTAGAAGTAATATCTTGTCCTTGAAACTATGTTTGCTTGCTCTGGCTATAAATCACCGCTTGCTCTTTTGGCTTTTGTAACAAGAGCTTATCTGCACAACCGCATATGCTAGCTAAACTGCTGAGAAAAGAAAAAAAAATGTGTAAAGAGCCCTGGAACAGTCTGCCTATAAAAAACCTTGTCAGATCTAGGTTTGGGGACCATGATTTCAGGTCATGAGCCCATCTGGTCCCACTACCATAATAAACACCTGGCTCTCTAACCTTCCAAGTGTTTGAGGGTGCTTCCTAGCAGAGTTTGTTTCCACAACAGTGGTACATAGCTTTTGTTAAATTTCCAGGTATCTTACTAATTAGCCCAGAAAAGATTAAAAATAATTGCAACAGGCTCCCCGTTTTCTTCTGGGCTCTCTATAGTAAAATGAATCCCAAATAGATTGATCTATAGATTAAAGGTACTAAAAAGAAGTTGGGCACATATTGATACTCCTTGAAAGGAAGAGTCTAAACAAAATTCTGAAATGGTGGACTAAGGATCTCCACAAATTATCATCTACATGAAGGCAATGGAAAACCCTAGCATAAATTGTCAAAACCAACTTTCTTAGAACTCTGGATATTAACCAAAGGCTAACAACAGTCCAAATGTTTATTCAAGAAAAATGGTTAAATCCCACTAACAACAGCAAGCTTTGGAGAGCTTTAACTTGCTCTGTTTCCATTCCGTCTCCCCAGCTCCATAGTATTTTTAAAAATGTGTAGCCTGATAACTACAGTAAATGCAAATGCAGCATGTAGAAGCCACTGGAGAGGAAAGACCAGTTTTGGAACTCCACAAAAGCTATATTCTCAGAGAATTGTTACTATTTAACCTGTTTAATAGCTCCTGCAAAGTTGCCATTTGCAAGACTTTTTGATATTTGACCTGATTCAAGCCTCACTTAGTGGGAAAAGCCCTATCTCCAGAATATTTGTCAAAAACAATAAGTAGCAATTGTTTATCTTCCCAGCTGCATGTTACAGAGATCCAGTTGGAGCAAATAAGAGGATGACCATATAAAGGAAAATCTGGGTGGGAAATGTGATTGCCATAGGTAGATTTGAAAAGCTCTAACTTTTGAAGTACTCCTGTAGTTCTTGAAGGTCACACACTTGCCAAGGACAGAAATAAGGGCCTATCTTTTGCCGACTTTTGATTCTATGCATGCAGGACATGAAGGCCAAGGTAGAGTTGTAAACTGCCAGAGTACTGAAGGTGTGTCCCAATTAACAGAGCCCCTTGGAAGAGCATGGAAGACTTGTTGGTTCAAGGTATTTAAGGAACTCTGACTCTTAGCTGACCACTGTGTTAATCCATAAGAGATTTCAGTGGCTACACATGGCAAGGAATATAGACTTCACAGAATTAGTCCAGAAAAATTACATGAAAAGTTCCTAAACAAACAGACAGCAAAAATAACTGCATCAGAAACATCAGTAAGTAATTTGCAGGGCATGGAGGAGATCTGATTTCTTGAGTGGCTACATTACATTACTTTAAATGTACAGTTTTTATCAACAACAAAAGAATTATCAGATGTACAATGAAACAGGAAGTATATGATCTATAGACAGAAAAAACAAATACAGTCAACAGATACCACTGAGAGGACATAATAGGCAAATACTTTAATCTGCTATTATAATTATATTCAGAAAACTAACAGAGACCATCCTCTAGATTTATAAGCCCTTATCCTATATTTTATGTGTATGCGTGCTTTTCAGAAATTAGTCCTAGAATTTTTCAAGGACTGCTCCATTAATTTTTATTTTTTTAACTTTTATTGAAATATAATTGATTATATGTATCTGTGGAGTACAGTGTTAAATTTCAATACCTGTGTGAAATATGTGATGCTGAAATCAGGATAATTAGTATGTTCAACATTATTCAATGTAATCATTTTTTGTGGCCCTTTACCAATTTCTTGCTAAGCCCTCTTCCACCTCCCTCTTTCTCACCTCTAGTAACCTCAGTCATTTTCTCTCCTTTTGAAAACTCAACATATTATTTTGATTCTTGTATCTTTCTTTCCTTCTTTTTTTATTTGTTTTTTTTTTAGCTCCTACATATGAGTGAGGACAGGTGGTAATTCTCTCTCTGTGCCTGTCTTATTTCACATGACATAATTTTCTCTAAGTTTATTCATGTTGCTGTGAGTGACAGAATTTCATTCTTTTTTATGTCATAGTAGTATTCCATTGAGTGTATATGCAGCATTTTCCTTATCCGGTCATCCATCAATGGGCATTTAGGTTGGTTCCAACTCTTGGTTATTGTAAATAGAGCTGCGGTAAAAATGGGAGTGTAGGTATCCCTTCAATTTCCATTCCTTTGTGTACATACCCAGCAGTGGGATTGCTGGATTATATGGCATTTCTATCTATAGTTGTTTGAGAAACCTCCCTGCTGTTTTCCATAACGCTGCTCTAATTTACACTCCTACCAACACTGTGGAAGGGCTCCCCTTTCTCCACATCCTTGCTAGCATTTTTTATTCTCTCTTTTTTTTATAATTGCCAGTCTAAGTATGGTGAGGTAATATCTCAGTATGGTTCTGATTTGCATTCCCCCCAGATACTTAGTGATGTTGGACATTTTTTCATTTGTCTATTGGTCATTTGTGTATATCTTCCTTTGAGAAATGCCTATTTGGCTCCTTTGCCCATTTTTTAATCAGGTTACTTGTTTTTTTTAACTGTTAAGTTTTTTGGGTTCCTTGTATATTCTCGATATTAATCACTTCTCAGATGCATAGTTTGCAAGTATTTTCTCCCATCTGTAGGTTGTCTATTCACTCTGTTAATTGTTTCCATTGCTGAGCAGAAGCTTTTTACTTTAATGTAATCCCATTTGTTTACTTTTTTCTTTTGTTACCTGTGCTTTTGGGGTCTTATTCCTAAAATCTTTGCCCAGTCCACCTTCCCAAACTGTTTCCCCTGAGTTTTCTCTTAGGAGTTTTATAGTTTCAGGTCTTAGGTTTAAATCTTTAATCCACTTTCAGTTGATTTTGGTTTATGGTGAAAGGTACAGGTCTAGTTTCATTCTCCTGCATATGGATATCCACTTTTCCCAGCACCACATATTGAAGAGACTGTCTTTTAACCAAAGTATGTTCTTGGTGCCTTTGTCAAAGATTGATTGGATGTAACTGTGATTTCTTGGTTCTCTATTCTGTTCCATTGGTCAGAGTGTCTGTTTTTATGCCAGTACCATGCTGTTTATTTACTACAGCTTTATAGTATAATTTGAAGTCAGGTAGTATAATACCTTTATTTTATTTTTTTTGCTCAGGATTACTTTGCATATTAGGGTTCTGTTTTTCTATGTAAATGTTAGGATTGTTTTTTTTTCTATTTCTGTGAAGAATGTCATTAGTATTTTGATGGGGATCACATTGAATCTGTAGATGGTTTTGGGTAGTATAGACATTTCACTGTGTTGATTCTTCCAATCCATGAAGAAGGAATGTCTTTCCATCTTTTGGCATCCTCTTTAATTTCTTTTAGCAGTGAGTTACAGTTCTCATTATAGAGATCTTTCACCTCCTTGGTTAAGTTTATTCCTAGGTATTTCATTTTTTTGGTGACTATTGAAATTGGATTGCTTTCTTGATTTCTTTTTCTGTTAGTTTATTGTTGGAGTATAAGTATGGTACTGACTTTTGTGTGTTGATTTCATATTCTGCAATTTTACTAAAATTGTTTATCAGCTGTAGTGTGTTTTGGTAGAGTCTTTAGGTTTTCTTCTATATATAGTTTCATGTCATCTGCAAACAAGGATGATTTGACTTCATCTTTTCCAAGCTGGATACACCTTTTTTCTTTCTCTTGCCTGATAGCTCAGGTTGGTATTTCTAGTAGTGTATTAAATATTAGTGGTGAGAGTTGGCATCCTTGTCTTGTTCTTGTTAGGATGATATTGGTGGTGGTTTTGTCATTTATGTCTTTTATTATTCTGAGATTTCCTTCTATACCTAATTTGCTGTGAGTCTTTATCATGAAGGATGTTGAATTTTGTCAAATGCTTTTTCTGCATCTGTTGAGATAATCATATGGTTTTTGTCCTTGATTTTTGTTGATGTAGTGTATCATATTTATTGACTTCCATATGTTGAACCATCCTTGTATCCCTGGGATGAATCCCACTTAATCATTTGTGAAATTTTTTGGATGTGTTCCTGAATTCTGATTGTTAATATTTTGTGGAGGACTTTTGCATATATGTTCATCAGAGATATTGGCCTGTAGTTTTCTTTTCTTCTTGTACCTTTATTTTGGTATCAGGGTGATGGTGACATAGAATGAGTTTGGGAGAATGGCCTGTGTTTCAATTTTTTGGAATAATTCGAAGAAAATTGGTATTAATTCCTCCTTAGAAGTTTGGTAAAATTCAGCAGTAAAGCCATCAGGTCCTGGGCTTTTCTTTGTTGAGAGACTGTTTACTGCTTCAACTCATTACCTGTTATTGGTCTGTTCAGGTTTTCTCTTTCTTCTTGGTTCAGTCATGGTAGTTTGTATGTTTCCAGAAATTTGTCCATTTCCTCCAAGTTTTAAAATTTGTCGATTTATAGTTTTTTATAATACTCTCTACTGATTTTTTGTATTTCTGTGGTATCAGTTGTAATGTTTCTTTTTCATTTCTGATTTTTGTTATTTGGGTCTTCTCTCCCCTTTTTCTGGCTAATGTACCTAGTGGTTTGTCTATTTTATGTTCTCAAAAAAATACAAAAAACACCAGCTTTTTGTTTCATTTTTAATTTTTTGTTTGTGTCTTAATTTTGTTTACTTCTCCTCTGTTCTTAATTATTTCTTTCTGTCTACTAATTTTTGGACTGGAATGTTCTTGTTTTACTAGCTTTTTTATTTTTATTTATTTATTTATTTTATTTTATTTTATTTTTGTCTCTTTTTTACTGACCGGTAAAGGGATCGCAACCCTCGGTGTTGCGCCCGCACCGTGCTCAGCCAGTGAGCGAGAACCGGTCTCCACATGGGATCCGAACCCTCGGCGGGAGCGCTGCCACGCTCCCAAGCGGCGCACTCTCCAGTGCGCCACCGGGCCGGCCCAACTAGCTTTTTTAAATATAGGGTTTAGGTTGTTTATTTGGAAACTTTCTGTTACTTTCACATAAGCATTTATTACTATAAAATTCCCTCTTACTACTGCTTTTGCAGTATCCCACAGGTTTTGGTATGACGAGTTTTTATTTTCATTAATTTTAAGAAATTTTTTTATTTCCTGTTTAATTTCTTGGACCCATAGGTCATTTAGGAGGATATTGTTTAATTTCCACATACATGTTTAGTTTCCACAGTTTAGCTTCTTATTGATTTCTTGTTTTAATCTGTTACGGTTTGAGAAGATAACTTGAAGTGATTTCAGGTTTTATTAAATTTGTTAAAATTTGATTTGTGGCATAACATATGATCTGTCCTGGAGAGAGTGTCCTTTTTGGTGCAGAGAAAGAAGTATATTCTTTAGTTGTTGAATGAGATGCTTTGTAGATACCTGCTGAGTCCAATTGGTCTGACATGTAATTTAAATCCTGTGTTTCTCTTTTCTTTTGTTGCCTAGATGATCTGGCCAATCTTGAGGGAGGGTGTTTAGGTCTCCTACTATTATTGTATTGGGTTGTACCTCTCTCTTTAGGTTTCATAGTGTTTTCTTTATATATCTGGGTGCTCTGGTGTTAGGTGCATGTATATTTATGATATGTCTTCTTGCTGGGTAGATCCCTTTCATTTACAATGGCTTTCTTTGTCTCTTTTTATGTTTTTTGATTTAAAGTCTATTTTATCCAATTAGAATAGCTACTCTTGCTCATTTTAGATTTCCATTTGCATGGTATATCTTTTCTCCATTCTTTCACTATTAATCTGTGTGTGTGTTTACAGGTGAGATGAGTGTCTTTTAGACCACTTACAGTTGGATTTAGCTTTTTAATCCAATATGTCAGTCTGTGTCTGGGGTAGAAAATTTAGTTCATTAACATTTAGGGTTGTTATTAGAAGGTTACTGTCTTACTCCTGATATTTAACTGCTTTTTGTATGATTCATTTAGATACCTTTTTTTCTTTGTTCCCTTTTATCGTTTCTCTTTGTTGTTTGTTGGTTTTTGAGGTGCTAAGGTATAGTTACTTTCTCCTTTGCATATGTGTTCTACCACTGATGTTTGTTCTTTCTCCTGTATTCATGTTGCTGAATATCACTTTTTAGGTTCCCAGTGTTGTACTCCCTTAAGGGTTCCTTGTAGAACTGGTCATGTTGGACTCCGTTAAGGGTTGGTTCCTTGTAGAGCTGGTGAACTCCTGCAGCTTTTTTTTTTTGTCTGGGAAATGCAGTATTTCCCCTTCATTTCTGAAGGATAGCCTTTCTGGGTAATGTATTCTTGGTTGGCAGTTTTTATCTTTCAGTATTTTGAATGTATCATTCCTTTCTCTTCTGGCTTGTAGAGTTCGGCAGAGGAATCTGCTGTTAGTCTGATGGGGACTCCTTTATAGTTGACTTGATGCTTTTCTTGTGCTGTTTTGGGGATACTCTCTTTGTCTTTCAGTTTGCCAGTTTGTCTGTAATGTGTTTCAGTGAGGACCTTATTGGATTGAATCTGTTTGGGGATCTTTGAGCCAACTGGACCTAAAGGTCTGTACCTCTCCCAATACATGGGACATTTTCTGCTATTATTTCATTGAATATGTTTTAAATGCCTTTTCCTTTCTCCTTCCCTTCTGGAATACCCATCATTTGGATGTTGTATGCTTAAGGTTGTCTGATAAGTCTCTGTTGTGTTTTTCATTTCATTGAATGAATCTTTCAGTCCCAAGAGTTTTGCTACATTGTTTTTAAAGATATTTATCTCTTTTTAATTTCCTCCTTCATATCCTGAATGGTTTTTCTAATTTCATTGTGTTATCTGAGTCTTCTTGTATGATATTGAGTTTCCTTAAGATTGTTGCTCAGAATTCCTTGTAGTCATTTCAAGGGTTTCCTGCTCGGCTGAGATCTGGTAATTGAGAATAGTATTCCTTTTGTGGTGTCATATTATTATTATTATTATTATTATTTTAGTATTTCTAGTATCTTCACATTGATGTCTAGTCATTTGGTAGGGCAGTTGCATCTTCTGTTACTCTGGAATTGGGACTGAGGAAACAGTCTCCCTCCTGTAGACATGTTTTATATATACTGTTGAGTAGGGTATTTTAGTATTGTTTCCAGGTGGACCCAGAAGTGTAGTCTCCATGTGGTTACTTTGGCTGTATGCAGTGTCAGAGTTGCATGTGTGTAACTCTGTGGCTTAAGCACTGGAGCATTAGTAGTTTCTTGCTGTGGCTAGTGACAGCATGTTGGATCATCAAGGTTGTGAGCAAGATCTCATGTTCCTGGAGAAAGTGCCTGGTTGCTTTGTTGCTCTTTTCTTGGGGTGTGTGACCCTGCCTGGGCTTCTTAGCTCCACATCTATTGTCTTGTGACCCTGATGGGTTCACTGGGGTATACTGGATCTCCTCAGATTAAGTGGGTGAGCCTGGTTGAGGTTTCTTTTTCCTCATTCTGACAGAGGTTCCACCTGGGTCCTTGCTTCCTGTTGTTGGGGGGTAATTTGTTAGTGCTTGGCATCTTTTTTTTTTTGTACTTTATTTGGCTATCCTGGATATCTGCTTGTCTTTCCTTGAGTCAGGGCAGTTTTGGGTGCTGTACATGTAGCTTCCACTACTGGGTGCACAACCATGGGAGCAGCATAATTCCCCTTTTGGATTGAGCTACTGAGATGCAGGTCTGTGATAGCTTACCTATTTCTGGCAGCTCCACTCATGACCCTACTTGTGTCAGTGCATGGTGGTGATGGTGGGTCTTGCACATGGTTGGTCTGACTGGTCATTGGCAGCAAGGTACGCTGGCTAGTTCTTCAGCATTAGCAGGTGTTCCCATGCACCATCAGTCTGGTTGGTGTGGCAGCAGCAGTAACGTGGGCTTCTGCCAGTGGTGCCAGTAGCAGAAGCCACACTGCAGGCAGCAATCATGAAGGGGTCCTGCATGGCTGGATGGGCCAGTGTGTGGGTGGCAGTGTGGGTGGCTGCTGGTGGTGACCACAGCGGAAGCCACTTTGCAAATGCCACAGTAGTGGTCCCATGGATGGCTGGTCTGGCTGATGTGGGCTGGCTGCTTGGGTAGCTGCTGGTGGCTGCAGTGGCATGGAGGTGGGGAAAAACACTGCAGGAAGGGAGGTGATGTCCTTGGGGCTCAACTATGTCACTGTCAAATGCAGCAGTGGTGGCAGTGGACTAGTTCTAGTCTTCTGCAGGAGGAGGGCAGCCAGGATTCCTATAGTACATCATCTTCTCCTATAATACATTATTATTGATGATAGTCACCCTATTGTGCAATAGGTCTCAAAACCTGTTCTTCCTGTTTATCTGAAATTTTGTGCCCTTTGATCAGCACTCTCCACCCCCACCTCCCAGCCTTTAGTAACCATTATTCTACCTCTACTTCTAGGAGTTAACTCTATTAGATTCCACGTATAAGTAAGATCATGCGCTATTTGTCTTTCTGCCACCACCATTGATTGAAGAGACTATCTTTCCTCAATGTGTATTCTTGGTGCCCTTGTCAAATTAGTTAACCATATATGTGTGGATTTGTTTCTGGGCTCTCTGTTCTGTTCCATTGGTCCATGTGTATATATTTATGCCAGTACTATACTATTTTGATTACTATAGCTTTGTAATATAATTTCCAAACAGTGTTTTTATGCGTTCAATTTGTTTTTTCTCAAGATTGCATTGGCTATTCAGGGTTCTTTGTCATTCCATATGAATTTCAGGATTTTTTTTCCATATATATGAAAAATTAAAGGACCCAAAATTTCATACGTTCTGGACCTGGAGTCTTTCACCAGTGTCAAGCAGGCAACCCCCTCCCCAGTCCCCAGTCCCCAGTCCCCACTCCCACATAGGCCTGGACTTAAGTAATATGCCTAAACTTGGTCAAGGCATCTGGGCACATCAGAATGTAAAGTTTGGTCAAGCTTGTCTTATTTCATTCCTTGATTGAAGGCTTTTGCTAATAATATTCAAAAGAAACAAAAAATAAAATTAATTCTGGAGCAGAAAATTTTATGAATCTTTTATTTTTACAAAATCACTAATTTCCTTTTTCTCTTCAGTTGGAGAAAATGATCCTTAATCTTAGAGTAGATAAGTTTCTACTTGATATAATCTCCATATCGGATATTAGAACAATTTTATATTATGATTGATAAGTAAGTAGGTAGGTTAGGAGTTAGGTAGGTAGATTGATCATCATAAAATAGCATGCCTACTACAGAATAAACCAAAATATGTACATCCTTAGCTTTCATCAGTACAACATTGTTTTCAGAGGAATGTCTTTGACAGGAAGAAATTTCACATCAACACCCACGTTTTGGAAACCCTGCATTAACATTTTAACACTATCCTTTTTAGGGGATCATCTAATAAAAACCAAACACAAAGAAACATTAAATTTTTATTCTTCTGTTCATGTTTGCTCTTTAGGTCCACTGTTTTCTTATTGATTTTCTTTCTGGGTTTTCTATGCATTATTAGAAGTGGGGCATTGAAGTTCCATACTATTATTTTATTGCTATCTGTTTCTCTCTTCATTTCTGTAAATGTTTATATATTTAGGTGGTCTGACATTGGGTGCATATATACTTAAAATTGTTATATCTTTCTGGTGAATTGACCAAATTATCATTATATAATATCCTTCTTTATATCTTGTGACATTTTTTTACTTAAAGTCTAATTTATCTTATATAAGTGTAGCCACCCCTGCTTTCATTTGGTTATCATTTGCATGGAATATCTTTTCATCCCTTTAATTTCAGTCCATTTTTGTCCTTAAAGCTATGATGAATCTATTACAGGGAGCATGTTGGTGGATCTTGGTGGGTTTTTTTTGTTTGTTTATTTGTTTTTCTTTTGTTTTAATCCATTCAGCGACTGTATATTTTTGGTTAGAGAGTTTAATACATTTACATTAAAGAAACTATTGATAGAGAAGAACTTACTATCGCTCTTTTGATAATGGATTTCTGTCTTAGAGCTCTCTTCTCTTCTTCTCTTGCTGTCTTTCATTGTGTTTCACTGACTTTTTTTATATCAATATATTTTGACTCCTTTCTTTTATTCTTTTGTGTTTCTTTTATAGGTATTTTCTCTATGGTTACCATTGGGCTTGCCTGAAACATCTTACAGCTATAATAGTTTATTTTAAGCTGATAATAACTTCAGTTGCATACAGCAACTCTAGGCTTTTACTTATCCCCACCACACACACAGGCACACTTCATGTTATTGATAAAATAGTTTATAGCACTTTATATTGTGCATCCTCTAACATATTTTTATACTTACTGTTATTTTCATACCTTTTTACCTTTTATACTAGAATTACAGATGATTTACCTACCACTATTAGAGTATTTCAGTATTCTGTTTTTGTCCATGTTACCTTTACCAAGAAGCTTTATGCTTTCATAGGCTTTTATATTGCTGTTTAGCATCCTCTAATTTCAATTTATATAACTCAATTTAGCATTTCTTGTAAGGCAGATCTAGTGGTGATGAACTCCTCAGCTTTTGTTTGTTTAATTTTTGATCTCTCTTTCAATCTTGGTGGACAGTTTTGGTGGGTATAGTATCCTTGGTTGGCAGTATTGATTTTTTTTTTCTCCCAGCATTTTGAATACATCTCCCCACTCCCTGTACCCTTCAAAGTTTTTGCTGAGAAATCTTTTGATTGTCTTAAACATTTCCTTGTATATGACAAGTTTTTCTTCTCTTGCTGCTTTAATAATTATGTTTGTTTTGAACTTTTGATGTTTTTATTATAATGTCTCATTGTGGATTTCTTTGGATCCCTCTTATTTGGGATCTGTTGGGCTTTCTGAATTTAGATATTCATTTTCTACCCCAGATTTCAGTATGTTTCATCTATTATTTACTTGAATAAGCTTTCTGCATATTTCTCTCTCTCCTCTCCTTTGGGAATTACCACAATGTATATATTGTTCTATTTGATTGTGTCCGATATGTCCCTTAAGGTTTTTCCACTCTTTTTCATTCTTTTTTCTACTCTGACTTTAAAGTTTCCTGTGACGTGTTTTCAAGTTTGCCAGCCCTTTCCTCTATGTGATGTAATCTGCTGTTGAACCTTCTTGTGAATTGTTCAGTTTAGTTGTTGTAAATTGGCTCTAAGATTTTTATTTGGTACTTTTTAATATTTTCTATTTCTGTTGAAATTCTCACTTTGTTCATGTGTTGTTCTTCTGACCTCATTAAGTACTATTATAATGACTATTTTTAATTCTATGTTAGAGGAATCATATCTTTCCATTTTATTAAGATTGCTTTTAGATTTATCTAGTTCGTTTATTTGGGACATCATTCCCTGTTTATTTATTATTTTCTGACTCTTTTTGTTGGCATTTATGCATTAGGAAAAAATAGCTACCTTTCCTAGTATTAATGACTGGCCTTGTGCAGATGAAGACCCTTACCAATCAGCCTAATCAGAGATTCTGGGGGCCTCTTAAACCTTTGTGCTAATGTAAACCACCCTGTTTGTTTTTAGCAACCCCTGTCTAGAGTGTGCTGTGTCCTGTCATTGTTCCAAGACAAATGAGAAAGAAGCTAGTCCCTCAGGCAACCCCTGGAAAAGTTGGAACTTTGGACATGTGGTCCAAATCTTTTCCTTCCCAAGGAGAAACTGCAATCTGAGGTTTTTTACCTACTTGCTCTGTTCTGAGCAGGGGAAGTGGCTGTAGCAACTGCTCATACACTATTTTAAAATGCCATTTTTATTCCCTCTGGCCCCCACATATTTAAAGTCTGCCAGGTCCTATAATTGCTCTGAGACAGGTGAGAAAGAAGCTAGTACCCTGGACAGTCCATAAAAATGATGGTCGGATTTGCAGTCAAACTCTTTTCACACACACCTCACCCAGGGGAATTTGAGAGCTGGGCCTGTCCTTCTGATCATATGGCACTGTTTTGGGCATAAGAATTTTGGTGACAGTGAGCTCTTGAGTTTTCCCACCAGCTTTGATGTGGCTGGTTTTGTTCTCCCCTAGGATGAAGGAATCTCAATTTGTGTCTGGTTTCTCACAAAGGGTATTTGTGCATGCATTTTTGTTGAATTCGTGTGTCCATGGGGGTACAGAACACCCAGGATTTCCTATTCTATCATTTGCTGTTGTCATTTGGTGTGATTATATTTAATATTTTTCTTAATTCCTAAGGAAACGGAAATAGTAAATCAATAAAATTCCAGATTAAAATTCAGAAAAGTAAAAATTATACTAGATGTAAAATACTGGATACATGAAAAAATAGACATTTAGAATATAACATATGATAAATGTCATTGAACAATATACTTTCTAGAAGATACTTCCTATGACTTCATTCTATTCATCCCAAATTTTGAAATAAATTTACAGGCATCACTTCATTAATTAATCATATTAATTTTCTAAGAGAAGCAAATTGGAAAAAGCATTGAAGTATAACTGGTTTGTACAAAAATCCCATTAGTTTACTTAATTACCCTAATTTAGTTATGTTGCAGGACTAGAAATATAATTTATAAATAGACTTTACCCCTGGGCTACTAGTGATGGGAATCTGAAATCCTGCCTCTTCATTTTGTTCATACTCTGTAGGATTTTTAACAATGAGTTTCAGATTTATAATTAATGTTCTTATTACTTTTAGGAAGATCTCTCAAATAAAAGGCATTACAAAAACTGACAGAGTATTATCATCTCATAACAATAAGGAAAACAGTAGTAGTTTTCCACATTCAAGTTGTATTTACTTGGCATTATTCTAAACAGATATATTAGGGTATTCTAGCTAAAAATGTATTTCAGCAGATTTTTTTGTAGAAAATAGTGCGGTAGTAGTAGTGGTGATGGTAGTTGTGGTGATGGCAATAATTATAACAATATTGTCTATCACTAATTCAATTCTAAGTAATTGCCAGGCATTTTCTAATTGTTTTCACATGTCTGATCTCATGTAATTCTTTACAATCACCTTATGAGGGGGGTGCTATTATAATCCCTGTTTTTATAGTTGCAGAAACTAAAGCTTCCAGAGATCATGTAACTTGTTCTAGGCCATACAACTCCTTAGAGGATGTAACATGCAGTATTCAAATCTAGGCAGTCTAACTCTGGAGGCCTTGCAATTTGCCCGTACATTATTCTACCTGCCAATGTTCTCATCTTAATATGAAATTATTAAGATTCATATCATTGATCATTTAATGTATTTTAAATGATCCTAGTAAATGAATAGATAATTTCAATAGGAAAAACTTAAAGGTGTTGTTTTCATTTATTTATTCATTCTGTAACATTTATTGAGAATCTACCAAGTGCTGGCACAGTTAGAAGTTTTGGGAATACAGCATTGAACAAGGTAGACAAGGTCCCTAGGCTCCATGAAGATTATATTTAAATAGAAAAAGAGCTACAATCAAGACAATTCCATATAGTGATATTGGCTATGAAGAAAAAAATCAGTGTTATGTGTTTGGCTGAGAATGGTGGTAGGGCACTTCTTTAGGAAAGAAGACAGAACCAGAAAATTTGCATATCGTATGATCCTATTTATATGATATTTTAGATTAGACAACAGTGATGTAAGAGAAAAGAAATCAGTAGTTGCCAGGGGAACTTTTTGAAGGTGATGGTAATGTTTTTTATCTTGATTGTGGTGATGGTGATATTTGACAAAACTTATCAAATTATACACTCATGTTGGTGTTTTATTATATGTGAGTAACATCTTGATAAAGCTGATTCTTTAAAAACAAATGACTACCCAAATAGATTACTGGATAGTAATTTCAGATGGTATCTTCATTTACCATAGTGAGAAAAAGGTTGAGTTTCATAGGGATAAAAAAATCTGATTTGTGTGTTTTAAATTTGTAATAACTATTCAGAAACCTACAGGAAATGTTGAGTAGGTAGTTAGAAATATGGGCCTAGAGTTCAGGTGAGTTGTCAGTTGATTTTTTAAAGTGAAATAAATGAAGAAAAAATATTTTCTGGATAGGGCTCCATATGACATTCTTTTATGGAATGTGTCTGTCTTCTACCTAGGAAAAATATGACTCCTTCAGATGAACTATGTAATAGTAGAAATCTCACACTTAAAATTGTATTTCAAATGAAATACTGAAAGTGTAAAAAAATTTTTTATTTTCTGACCAGTGAGGGGATCGCAACCCTCGGCACGGTGTCATCCACACCATGCTCAGCCAGTGAGTGCACCAGCCATCCCCTGATAGGATCCGAACCTGTAGCCTCAGCTCTCCCAGAGCCACACTCTCCCGAGTGAGCCATGGGGCCGGCCCTGAAAGTGTAAAATTTTGCTGCTGAGTGGGCGGGACTTTATCCACGCTTCCTAGGAAGCCCAGGGTTACCAAGATGAACAACAGTGTCTGCCACCTTCTGCACAGGGCTGCCTAGTTGTAGAGGCTAACGCTCATTGTCCTCTTGTTCTCTGGCAACTAGTTGGGATACCTAGAGCCTGAAGAGCTGCTCTCCAGGGACCTGCAAACTGCCTGAGTACTGACTGAAGGGACTGACTTACTAAATGCCTGGGAGCCATTTTTTAATTCTAAGATTTAGTTCACTTTATTACACTCAAATGTTTTTTTAAAAAAGACTGAAAGTAAAAGATAATTAAGAACATTTAACTAAGATAATTAAGACCATATAGTTAAGAGCAGTTAACGTCCTTCTCTGCCCACTAAGTCACAGTAGAAATGAGGAAAGGATAGAGTGGCAAAGCAAAAACAGTCAGTTTCACATTTACTCCTGAGAAATGAAAGGAGAGAAAACCAGCTTCTGCTTTATAATTTCCTCTAAATTTTCTCTGAGCTAAACTAGCATTAGCTGAGGAGATAACTATGACAGAAAACACAATACCTAAGGATTGTGGTATATATTTCTTAGAACTTATTTGAGAGGTGTTTTTGTTTGGCATTGATCGCAAGTTAAGACTAAG
>NW_007732437.1:0-288 GCF_000696425.1 Galeopterus variegatus | reverse complement strand
CACACTTAATTTCCTTTCCTCCTCACATGTTAAATAAAGTGTTCTTTCTTTTTTTTGGCATTCAGTATGTAACTATGCCACGGTCTAGCTGTATTATCATAAAAGGATCTGTTTCTGTGTCTTCTCCACTAGATTACAAGCACCTTGAAAGTAAGAGCTGAATCTTGAATAAGCTGCAATAGATTATAAAATGGTACAGGACCAGAACTGTTTTAAGGAGACATACCAATCTTTAAAAAATGGCCTGGATCTCCAACAACACAATTTGGTTCCTTAGAATTTTGGTAG
>NW_007732436.1:204418-205755 GCF_000696425.1 Galeopterus variegatus | reverse complement strand
AGAGGGATACCTGCACTCCCTTGTTCATCACAGCTCTATTTACAATAGCCAAGGTATGGAACGAATCTAAATATCCACTGTCATATGACTGGATAAGGAAAATGTGGTATATTTATTTTTCACAGTAGTAAATACTACTCTGCCATAAAGAAAAAAAATGAAATACTGCCATTCGCAGCAACATGAGTGAATTTAGAGAACATTATGTTAAGAGAAATAAGCCAGGTACAGAAAGAGAAATACCACATGTCCTCACTCAGAAGTGGGAGAAGGAAGGAAGGAAGGAAGGAAGGAAGGAAGGAAGGAAGGAAGGAAGGAAGGAAGGAAGGAAGGAAGGAAGGAAGGAAGGAAGGAAGGAAGGGGAAGGGAAGGGAAGGGAAAGGAAAGAAGGAAGCAACGATCACAGTAACATTTTGAGCTTCCAGAAGGAGAAAACAGACCTGTGGTTACTAGAGGTGGGAAAAGGGAAGGGAGAGGGGGGTTAGCAAGAAATTGCCTAATGGACACAAAGAATCACTACATTTTGTACACAGTATTGATAGTCAGCCCTGTACCCCACAAATATGTATACTCAATTATGTTTCAATAAAAAATTAAAGTAAGGGCCGGCCCCGTGGCTCACTAGGGAGAGTGCGGTGCAGGTAGTGCCAGGGCCACGGGTTTGGATCCTATATGGGGATGGCCAGTGTGCTCACTGGCTGAACGTGGTGCAGACCACATCGTGCTGAGGGTTGCGATCCCCTTACCATTCAAAAAAATAAATAAATAAATAAAAAGTAAAGTAAATCAATCAATTAACCCAGATATGTAAATGTTACATAAACATGGCAATTTCAACTACCTAGTTGAAACTGAATTTGTTACCTATAGTGATTGCAGAGCTGTCTAATACCGAAGAATGGGCAGAAACTCAAGGGCCTACCCCAAATTTTTATCATAAGTCATGGGAAGGCAAAGCCACTAAATAGGTTCTAAAGGAGCTGTAGAGAACAAATATACAATTCCATGTGTTTACACCTCATTGATTGTGCTTACTTAACATATAGGCACATGACATTGGTTGAGTTGCTTAATATCTCTGAGGTTTTCAGTATTCCACTTCAAGAATGTATTAAATACACCTTACCTCATTAAATCCTGATTAAATAAGATCGTAGCTAAAAGTATCCTGCAAAGTGCTATGGGCACGCAATCATGGTTAGCATCCTTCCTTTTCCAAACGCTTTCATCCTGACATTCTTTGATCTAATAGTAACATCAAAGAATTATTAGAAAGGTCAGTTTATTAACCAAAAAATAAAAAGAGTGGATAAAAGAGAATGCTTAGAAATGAGCTG
>NW_007732436.1:200364-200752 GCF_000696425.1 Galeopterus variegatus | reverse complement strand
TATTTATTTAATATTCTTTTCTGACCCATGTCAGAGCCTCAGACAGCAAAATGTAAGCCACCCACTTGTGGATCCACGAAGAGATCCAAAGGAGGAGTGGCTGATATTGGGGAGTCTAAGAAACTGGACACAAGATTGTCCTGAAAAGTGGCTTCTCTCCTCCCCTAAGGGAGGCCACTGCCCTGATTGACAATAAGCTTGATGTCTATGCACAATGGGTTAAGATCTCAGAAACCTGGAGGGATGTTATGTGGGAATAGTTCTTCCCAGCTCCTGAAGTTTCCCCAAACATGAACACTTCTGTCCCTTAATCGCTGTTCTACCAGAAGGAGTGAAATGACTTGCTGGAACAGTAAATTTGAGGAGAACGTGTTGGGCATACTGACTT
>NW_007732436.1:198881-200338 GCF_000696425.1 Galeopterus variegatus | reverse complement strand
GTGTGGCTTCTGGCTTGTGAATATGTACTGTTCTGCTTGTTTTGAAAATGTGAATTTGTTCCAATGCAATCAATATATTCAGGACCAATTTGAGGATAGCACAAATTTTGCATTTATTTATACACATGTTCATCCACAAGAAACACTAAGTAAATGCTGAAAACTGCACTCAGATAAACAGAGCCACCTAGGAATACACAAAGCTCACAGACGCACACACCTCACAGGGATCTTGAGCCTCACGTTCCATGCCTGGTGTTAGAACGTTTGGTATGATTTCAGGGGAACACTCACAATGACTCACAGCTGCCCACTTCCACAAGCAGACTTCAGGTGCCATATTTACTGTAATATCTAAGTATTCACACTTAATATGTATAAAACCATGTTAATAATAATTAAATTAATTAATAATTTAATTTACTGTAATATCTAAGTATTTTACGCTTAACATGTGTAAAACCATGGTACCATTTTTATTAGATGCCTATCTTTTTTTAAAGAAAGTGTCACCGATTAAGTTTATGAGTGTCATGCCCCTAAACTGATTTATCCAAAGCCCTGTGGTCTAATTGCATGATGTTGCACAGAGCAGTGATTTTTAGGAGCACATTTATTGCATTGTAGCAGAAATGACTCTATGTGCAAGCTGATTGGCCAGGAGGGAGGTGAGATGTGTGTATTAAATAGTAGGAAAGAACGGAAGTAAGGCATTCTCCTAGAATTTGTTGTACAATGTTTAAAATGTTGGTACTGATCTTAGGTCAGTAAGATCACTGTCCCAAGACTTTTGCATGCATTATTACCAAATCAGTCCTCATGATTAGCATATTAAATGGGCATGGCTGTGCGGGAAGAATGCTTCCTGTCCACTTTTGATATTACTATTTATGTGACAATGCATGAGAGGCACACTTGCAGCTTCTCACCTCTTGCAGTGCTGAATGTGTGAGCTCCTTCCTGAGCCTGTAGGTATTCACCTCCAATTCTCCCCATGCATCCTTCCCTCTCTATCCAGCTCCCATCTGCTGTGTTCTGTTGGACTAGACAACCCTCACCAGCTCTCCCATGGACCCACATCTAGTCCATGGGAAGCACTTGTTTTTCTTTGTTCCTGGAAATAACGGGAATAGAACAATCCCTGTGGAGAAGCATCCCTTGCCCCTCCTACCATATAGATTATTCAGATTTCTCTTGATCCCGGTTTACCAGGGAAAGACAGACCCCAATCTGCTATGCCCCTCACCTGTGGGAGTCACATTATAAGTTCTCCAAACAGAACTTTGGAAACCCTTTGGAATGTTTAGGTGAAGTGGATGGGAAGACCTCTCATGCCTTTGATGAAAAGGGGTGAGACCCATGCACTATCCTCCAAAAGTACATCTTCATAACATACCTCCCTCCTTCATCCTTTTGTATTCTCTAAGTAGGTGAAGGAAATCAATTGTGTTGGAACA
>NW_007732436.1:196261-197671 GCF_000696425.1 Galeopterus variegatus | reverse complement strand
AAGCCTGGGTAGCAAATATCTATATTTGCTTACCCCAGAAGTACAGCTTCTCATTAGCAAAAAAGCAGGAATAAGGAAAACAAACATTTTGTACACAGGCCTCTTAGATATTAAAGGGTTGAACCACATTATTTTGCATGTGCCAGAGTGAGTTCTATATGCATTAGTAAGATTCAGTCTTTATGGTATAGATTTAAGTAGGCAGTGTTAGATCAGTCAGAAAAGAAATCAAGAAAGAGCTAACTTTGCATTTGAATGGCTTCCTCACTGGCTCCATATCACCTTCCAACATGTGGCCTTATGCTGGTTCTGAACTGGGGAGGAAATTTTACCTAGAAGACTGGTGTCTTAGACATAAGAAATTCAGAAACAGGAAGCAGTGGAAAGGGTCAATTTGATACAGAATTGAAAAGGCGATGCCTGCACTTGGAAGAGTATGGATGCAGAGACAGGCTCAATTTGGAACTTAGGTGACAGAAACATGAGACTCAAGGGATAAATGGAAACTACTAGATTTTGAATATATAAATGTAAAAGAAAAAATAAACTCAAAAGCATCTGTGGGCTGGGAGTTTGCTGTTGCAAAATTGTAAACTTGGCAAGAAAGCAGTGATGTCTGAAAGAATAAAGAGTGATAGAAAGTGCATAGTGCCAGAGAACCATCTGCAAGGGGCGTGCTCCCAACCGTGCAAGTTTACAGATTACAGACTCTGGGCAACTGGTGTGAACTGAGAGCCATCCCAGTAAAGATAAACCCAAGGTGTTCTTTTGCTCAGATAACAGCTTTTGGCAATACCTAGTGCTAGGTTCTGGGAATATAACATTTCCCAGGATAAATTTCTAGAAGCTGAGAACTATCATGTCTAAATTTGTTGGTGACAATCATGTGGGTTTATTTCTACTGGACTCTTTAAAAAAAAAAAAGAAAGAAAGAAAAGTCATGGACATCAGAGTCTTAGTTTTGACCAAATTTAACCTCCAAAGCCTTGAAGAAACTATACCTGTTCCTGAGAAGATCAGCCCAGGCTACAACTATGAAAGAAAACCTAACTCTATATTGGCATCAAGTGCCCTTTAGCTAAGTCTGAGCAGAATAAAAAGTAGGGTTGGGGGCCGGCCTGGTGGCGCACTGCTACAGTGCACTGCTTGGGAGCGCGGTGGCGCTCCTGCTGAGGGTTCGGATCCCACATACAGACCGGTTCCCGCTCACTGGCTGAGCGAGGTGCGGGAGCAACACCGAGGGTTGCGATCCGTTGCCGGACACAGAAAAATACAAAAAAAAAAAAGTAGGGTTGGAACCAGGTGAGAATATATACATTTACACATATATAGTCATGCACCATGTAACGACGTTTCAGTGAGGTACCCCATATAAAATAGAGGTCCTATAAGATTACAATGAAGCTGAAA
>NW_007732436.1:191162-195040 GCF_000696425.1 Galeopterus variegatus | reverse complement strand
GATCAAATCACCTAATAATGCATTTCTCAGAATGTATTCCCATCATCAAGCCATGTAAAAAATATATACATAATTTTTGATTTGCAAAATTATCTTTAATTTACAAAGGAAAAATAATTTGATCGGAGTTTAGCTCTTTTGGGCATTAACATACCGTACAAAGAGAACAAACTTTAACTGACAAAGATATATACTATTTGAATTAACTCCCACCTGAACTCTCTAGTTGGGAGAATTTTTATTACTGGATTATAAGTTTGTCATTTTATCTTTTTGCAGTACTCTTATATGCTGCATTGAATAACATGGCTGTACATAGTTTGAGATGAGAAAGAGATCAGGGTGTGAATTTTCAACCTTGGGTAAAATGTCACCTTAGAGTCTATTTATTTAATATTCTTTTCTGACCCATGTCAGAGCCTCAGACAGCAAAATGTAAGCCACTCACTTGTGGATCCACGAAGAGATCCAAAGGAGGAGTGGCTGATATTGGGGAGTCTAAGAAACTGGACGCAAGATTGTCCTGAAAAATGGCTTCTCTCCTCCCCTAGGGGAGGCCACTGCCCTGATTGACAATAAGCTTGATGTCTATGCACAGTGGGTTAAGATCTCAGAAACCTGGAGGGATGTTATGTGGGAATAGTTCTTCCCAGCTCCTGAAGTTTCCCCAAACATGAACACTTCTGTCCCTTAATCACTGTTCTACCAGGAGTGAAATGACTTGCTGGAACAGTAAATTTGAGGAGAACGTGTTGGGCATACTGACTTTAGTTCTTTCTCTTTTCTTTTCTTTCTTTCTTCTTCTCCACTCCTCTTAGGAAGTCAGGAAGTGAAGCTCCTCTGTGCCCTATATATAATCTTGGTTGTCTTCTCCCCTTGGGTCTAGTTTGGTTTATGTCTGTCTGAGACTCACCTAGAAGGTTCATTTGGCTTGGACACTTGGCTACATCCTCTCACTGAGTCTTTACCATTAATCCAAGTGAAAAAATTCATTCCACCTGTTATTTCTTTGCAATATTTTCTTGATTTTCTCAGAAATTGAGTGTGGAAGAGGAATGCTATTTATTAAGCCTGCTAAATTCCCAGAAAACTGTCAAGAATTCCAGTTCACATAAAAGAAGATTGAGTCTCTGAGAGTGAACAAGCTAAGTTCATGTAATTTGCAAAGAAAAAAAAGTCAGTATTTGTTGCAAAGTCTGTTTGATTCTATGACCTGAACTCTTGGCCACTTTGCTGATTTTTTTGTTCTCATTTTGTTCTTGGTCTGAATATATACTTTATTTTCTGTTCTTTCTTTCAATGAATTAAGTACTTATTTGGGAACATATAGGAGTCAAACGAGTAGACGGTCTCAGAGTCTTTTGCCTTTCAGAGATGATGTTAACCCAAAGAGAGAATGAGAAAGGGAGAGAGGCAGAAGGGAGAGAAAAACAAGAGAAAAGTCTGAGCAGTGGTGGGGAGAGGGCAGAGGGGAGGGTGGGCTTATTGCAAATGCTCCTGACTCTCAATGGTGAAGAAATGATCATAAAAAAATGCAAGAATTTCTCCCCAAGTAACAATCATGGTAGAGGTGAGAAAAATAAGATACTTGGTTAAGTACTATGTATGTTAGTTTTTCATCACTTATATCTATCTGTAGTCATTGATAAAAAATGGTATATGACGACTCTGCCATTGATATACTTTTGAAAGAGCACCTCTTTATGGTATATATTTACTTCGTGCATTGAATGAGCTATGCAAAATAGTTCAAATTCAACACAAGACTGGCCTGAGTCGAAGAATGCGAAAAACCTTTTCAGCTTCATGGAACTGCTGATGCCAGATACCTCCTTAGAAGTCAATCAACTAGAAACCACCAAGAATTTAGTAAGGATTTTTCTTTCCTCTAGACACAGAAAAATATTTTAAGTTGTTAGAGAGCAGAGCCAAGAACCATCCTTTCAAATAATTAGTATGCTGTTAAGTATTCCTGCTGCCTTAGGACTGACAGTCAAGGGAGAAAGAAAGATCCAGAATTACAGCTCATGCAATGACTTAGAAAGAAGCTTGGTAGAAGACAGGAAAGCTGGAGTGGAATTGCCCTGTAAAACATCTAGCTTGTTGTTTGCTTGCTTACTTTCTAAAGTTCTAGATCTCTCTAGTTTAAATATGTGGGGGGTTGGGGTTTTAAGAAACATGACAGGGCCAGCCCCGTGGCGCACTCGGGAGAGTGCAGCACTTGGTAGCGCAGCGGTGCTCCCGCCACGGGTTCGGATCCTATATAGGGATGACTGGTGAGCTCACTGGTTGAGCGTGGTGTGGTCGACACCAAGCCAAGGGTTGCGATCCCCTTACTGGTCACAAAAAAAAGACAAAAAAAAGAAATATGAACAGAGACTACAAGATGGGTTTCAATGATGCTCTGCTTTAAACTTTCTCAGGAGCTTCTGAATCTACACATTCAATAAGTGATGAGACAATCTGAAAAAGCATAATCAAAACAAACAGGTAATCGTATCCACCCCATTACTTTTTTTCTACAGTGTGCTGAAAAAGCAGAAAATTTGGTTGAAAGCTTTTTGCAATTGGCTTGGTTAACATATTATATATGTCATTTGTAAACCAAGTCAATTGTAAGAAACTTTGGACTAAATTTTGTTAATGCTGTATACATATATAGATATGCAAAAATGCCTTTAAAAACTTTCATATATATTATAATAATGTATATATTAATATACTAGTATAAATACTAATATATTCTACTAATATATAATGGTAATATACTATACTGATATATATAAATAATATACATATAGATATACTATAGTACACTATAATATACTGTATACTGTATATGCTAATTACATATATATACAACAGTCTTTAAACACATTTTTATAACATGTGTTAACTATATAAGTATAGTATATACTAAATATATGCAATATATTATAAACAGTATTTATTTGTATTAGTACAGTAGTATATACTATATATACGTACACAGTATACACACACACACTGCACACACCCATATATATGAAGGATTTTAAAGGCTGTTGTATATACATGTAGGCTTTGCCTCAGCTCTGAAAAAAATGGTCCACCTTAACATTTGGCAAATCTTCTATGTACTAGAGAACAATTCTGACACTAATTATTTGTGTTTTGAATTGTTTGTGTTTTGCACAGGGAAAATGTGTTAAAAATATACTTCAGTTTTGCATACTGTCACCTAATACAAGAGCACATAGCCATATTTAAAGTATGAGATTTTTCTGGCTCTGACTCTGCGGGAGGATACTCTGAAAGCAAGCTGATTCTTGCCTCGTTATTTTGTTTCCTCTTGTTTTCCCAGGGACACTGTACCAATGTTTTGAGGAGAGACGTTTCCTAGATGATTTTACTTCTGTACCTGCTCCCTTTAGCTTAGTCCTACTTAGGAAGAAAACGATCTTGCCTAATAACCCCAACACATTTTTTTTTTTTTTTTTTTTTTTTTTTTTGGTAAGAGAAAACTTCCAGAGAATTTGATTTAGCAAGAATAGTAAGGGTGGCAGGGTTAACGAAACAAAAAACATATCTTAGTTCCTGGTTTCTAATCTCAGGCTCATATTCATATTATCTATGGAACTACAGAACCCTGGGTAAGTCGTTTTAACCTCTCCATGCCTTGCTTTTCTTATTTAAAAAAATATTAATAACAATAGCGTCTTCCTCACTGGGTTAATATGAAGATTAAATAAGAAATATGTACAAAGGAGTTCAAAGACTGCCAAGAATAAAGTATTTACTCAGTAAGTCTTGGCTGTTTTTGCTAAAAAAAATATATATATATATATTAATTTGCAAACATACTATGGAGAAAAGAAGACTTTTTCAATATAATCTGG
>NW_007732436.1:189544-190985 GCF_000696425.1 Galeopterus variegatus | reverse complement strand
ATGGAACTACAGAACCCTGGGTAAGTCGTTTTAACCTCTCCATGCCTTGCTTTTCTTATTTTAAAAAAATATTAATAACAATAGCGTCTTCCTCACTGGGTTAATAGGAAGATTAAATAAGAAATATGTACAAAGGAGTTCAAAGACTGCCAAGAATAAAGTATTTACTCAGTAAGTCTTGGCTGTTTTTGCTAAAAAAAAAATATACATATATATATTAATTTGCAAACATACTATGGAGAAAAGAAGACTTTTTCAATATAATCTGGATTTTAAAATTCTGAACCTTTAAATGAATAAAGAAGTTTTACTTTTTGGATATTTTCAAAGAGATATAAAATGATTAATTTGAGGTAGTTTCTGTGTTTTCCATCTGAGTGGTATGTAATTGTCGGTCTATTCCTGAAATCCAAAGGCAATTCCAAATTCCACTGTTCAGCAAGCCTGGCTCTGCCCTGGCACCTGGTACTAGTCAACCAGCTCACCAAAGCACAAATAAAATCTCAGTCACAGAGATAAAGTAGATTTCAAAATAGTGTCCCATTGTGGAGAGCATTATCATTTATCTCAAACCTAAAATTCCTTACATAACAAAAAAGACAAAGCACAATAAAGCATTGTTCTCAGTTGTTGTTTTTTTTTTTTTAATTAATCAAGAAATATTCATTAGGCTGTCCTAGAGTAAACACCAAAATTAATTGTAATATTTTGTGGGCTCAGGAAGAATAAAATATAAAATGGAATCACAATAGGAAAACACATAACATGCTGACCATGGATGTTAAGGAAACGAAAAGATTGAGGTTTTTTTGTTTGTTTGTTTGTTTTGTTTTGTTTTTTATGGCTACATTGCTATTGCAGACACTGTTAAGTTTTTAACTGTGTTAATTAACTCATCTCAGATGCCTTGTACCATGTTTTTGATTTGTTATTTTTACCTGTTCTGGCCCTATGTTTATGTGAATCATCCTGCTTTATATTGGGTTAATTTTTATAAACAATAAATAAATAAGAACAACAGAACCCAGGCTGAAACTCTATTTTTCGAATGGTACCATTGGCTACCATAATAACGTTGAGTTTCTTCACAAGGTAGCATGAGGCTTATACCACGTGAGTTTAATGAGATTCAGGTGCTGATAGGAGGCCCTTGTGTTAGAGACTAATCAGGCTATAATGGAATTGACTCCTAACAAAAGGTACTCTATGAATATTGTGGGTAAGTCGGTGAAAAATAATAGAGAGACCTCCTTGCATCCCTAAAGGTCTTATTGGGTAATGAAACAACAGTCAAAACTTAAGAAGAGCTTAGGAAACAAGATGTTGGCAAAAAGCACCAGAATGTGGTATAAGAAAACATATACTCTGGGGGCCGGCCCGGTGGCACACTGCTATAGTGCGCTGCTTGGGAGCGCGGCGGCGCTCCCGCCGAGGGTTCGGA
>NW_007732436.1:186240-187861 GCF_000696425.1 Galeopterus variegatus | reverse complement strand
ATCATACATTTTTTTCATTACTTAGATGCCTCAAAAATACCTTGTACATTTTCCCTGACCTCAGAAAAGAGGTGACAAAGAATTCTAAGACGTAGAAAGAACTCTGAGTGAGCAAGTATATTAAAGAAATGAAAGAATCATTGTGTCATGGTAATTAATAAAGAAGCAATTTTAAAAGAATCTATCTGCAAAGCATCTTCCAGTTCGTGCATACTGACTGGCGTGGGGAAAGATTACTCAGACTCAGTGTTATGTAGAGTTTGCAAGTGCTTTCGCAAGTAGATAAGAGAAATTTTTAATTAGAATATTAAATAGTCACAAAAGAAGAAAGAAATTTTAACGTCCACTGAACTGTCGCTTCTTTCATTTTAATTGGCCTTTAATATTCTCTTTCACTGATATTGCAAAAGTTAATTTCAGCAGAAGCCTTTACAGTGTTAAATTATTCAAAATTCAGAATTATGGCACTTCAGGTAAATGAGGTTTTGGTATATTAAGTTTAATATCAAGATTTCTGAGGTACAGGTATAAAAATGCAATTGCCACTCACAAATTTAAAATTTTACTTTTTTGTCATGATTTACCTCTTTTTACCCATTGTAGTAAGGGGGTGTTTGGAGCTTTAATTTAACTTGTTCTGAAAGAGTCAGCAATAAATTATTTGTTCCTGGAAAAATATGATAGTTAAAGGGAACGTTTGAGTCTACTTTGAAGTTTAACAATTATTTAGATATGAACAGTCGATGATGTCTTTTCAACTTACAGAGATATTTTTATGCTCTTCACAGAATCACAAATTGTATTTTTACATAAACTGTACAGCAAAGCATAAATTTGCTAAATCTGTAGATTATCACAAATTAATAAACCCTAACTTGATAGAAATTTTCAAAGATGCTCATTTATAATAGACAAAACTTTTCCCAAGTATGTTAATGACTTCATAAGTTGTTAATAAGTGATGAGAAAAAGTTCCCACGGTCCAATAAATTTGTGAAATACTTGACTAAAAAAGATGAATAAGTGATTCTTCAGAGTTTATAAGAATCTTTAATTTGGGAACATATATTGAGATTCTCTAAGTAGCAGATACATAGTACATGGTATTCTAAACTTCATTGACTATGGAAGTCAATTTCAGCATCCTGTGGAGTTAGTGATCTTCAGTACATGCTTTAGAAAAAGCTGTTCTAGGTCTCTAATTTAAGCATCATCAAAGCATTATAAATATACACCTACCTTGGGTTTACTTCAAATAACTTGAACACCACTTCTAATCATCGAGGAAACGATAAGTTTAAATTAGTCTTAAAATAGTAACTGGTCAGATTATAAGTGTCTCTTGCATTGGACGGTTCTCTAAGAAAAAGTCATGCTTCGTTAGATCAGAACCATCTAAGAGACTCAGAAATAAATTGATGTAATTTTCTACATTAAAGTGTAAAGAAATAATATATAAATATATTAATAGATACAGAAGAATAATTTGATAAAATTCAGCACCCACTATGTAAAAACTTTCCACCAATTAAAAATAAAAGGAAACTTCTATAAGTAAACTGTATATAAGATAGATTGATTTTGAGTGGGACTCAGATCTTAGTGCCTATTATATGTTGTA
>NW_007732436.1:184852-186127 GCF_000696425.1 Galeopterus variegatus | reverse complement strand
AGAAAAAAATATAAATAGAACATAAATATTATAAATGGACTCCATCATCCATTTGTTAATATTTTATACATATATATATATATGGTACAGTTATAAGAGGTCTATATGTATATATACACATATGCATATTCACATATTTGCATAAAATTATGCATGCACACATATGTGTACACATGCATTTTTGCACACTCATATATCTAAATGTTGAAACCATAATGCTTTGCACACTATGCATTTAGCTGAAAATATGTTTTCATAATATTTGTTATTAAATACTTTTTATTTTGAATATATTTATTTAAAGTGCATAAGAAAAAATGTGTATTATATAGAAACAACATAGAAACCATTAATAAGTGAAAGAAAAATAAATCAATGAAGGTAGATATATTTTTTTCCTTATCTTCTGATAGGACATAACCACTAGCAATATTTTGATGTATAAGTTTTTTGTTTTGTTTTTTCTCTTGTGACAACTAAAGCAAAATGCCCAAAACTTTCAGTGATTTGATTGTGTATTTACACAAACTGGAGATTATTTTACATGTCATGACTAATAATCTCATTTAAAATATTAAAATTCCATTGATTTTGAATTCTGTTTGTAACCTTATTTCTAATATTACACAGATGTATGTTTAACTGTAAATAGACATGTATTAGATTCTTATGTATTGCAATGCATTTTTTAGATTCTCAGGCACTTCCATGCAGATGCATAGGCCCAAATGAACCTAAATTAATGTAACTTCAGAAAAATCACCAAATTTTTGTCTTTGATATGGAACACTTCATGAATTTTCATGTCATTCTTGCACTGAGGCCATGTTAATCTTCTCTGTATTTGTCCAATTTTAGCATATATGCTGCTGAAGTGAGCACTATAAATACTTTTTGAGACCATAATGGTTTACTGGTTGCATGGTAGCTCATCTTATACTAGTACTATAACATGTTTAAGTAATTATTGTTTGACATTTAATTTGTTTCAAGTTTTTCACCATTACATATAGTGATAAAATAAATACTGGATTAAAGAACAAGTCCTTAATATATTTTTCAAAATTACCCTCCACTAATTGGAATACTAGCTATTTGCTTGGTGATTTTTTTTTATTTTTAGTCAGAGCTAGAAAGGCTCAGCTTTTCCTCTTTGGGAAGTAGCAAGGCAGAAGCTCCCAGTAAGATGCCCAAATAAGAGACCTTATTCCTTTAGTTAGAAGTGGAGCAGATGTTTTTCCAAGTGTCTAAGTCAAAAAACAAACATGTACATTA
>NW_007732436.1:175429-184028 GCF_000696425.1 Galeopterus variegatus | reverse complement strand
AGTTAGAAGTGGAGCAGATGTTTTTCCAAGTGTCTAAGTCAAAAAACAAACATGTACATTAGTTAGCTATGTTTTTACATTGAATATTAAAATATCTTGATTTAATCCCCAATAAATATATTCCCAAATAACATATTCTCATAGCTTAAAACTGCTAGATGCATGTAAGTGAGAAAATTGCCACTGCTTTTAGTAAAAGATTGCCTATAGGATGTTATTCCTCACATAAAAAAGAAGGGGATATACATAGTTAGATTTACATACGAGTTAGCATGTACTTTGTGGCTCTGTCTGCTTAGAGGACCAAGGAATAGTGACAACTCAGGAATAATAAACACATCTAGCACCAAAATATTGGTATTTAAATGCCATTCTCCAGTAAAAGAAGCCAGGTCTTCTTGAAGAAAATTCCAGGGTTGAAGCAAGGTAAAAATATAAGATGAATGAAGAATATTTTGTGGTGCAAAAAAATACAGAAGTGCTTGAAAAAGAATGGGAGCATTTGAAGCAACCAGGAGCAAATATGAAGGAGATCCCAGTAATCAAACCTAGAACAAGTTGGCAACAAAAGAAATAAATAATAATTATTGTAGATTATAACCCATAGAATAAAATAAATACAAGGGTACTTCAACAAGTTCATGGAAAGATTTGTATTGTCTTTCAATTCTATTTTTCCACAAACTTTTAAGAGTACCCTAGTATCCATGAGCCCATACTGCTATCAATAAATGCATAAGTAAATGATAAATGGGGATAAGAAACAGCTCTTCTTTACAGAAGAATTCCAATTAATAAATATAAAAACGATAAGAGAAATACAAAATCATCATTGGCAGACACCACAGTAATAATTGTTAATAATCATCATCAAAGATTATTATAAAATCAAAATATACCTAAATAGTTTAAGTATAAAAACGATAAGAGAAATACAAAATCATCATTGGCAGACACCACAGTAATAATTGTTAACAATCATCATCAAAGATTATTATAAAATCAAAATATACCTATATAGTTTAAATATTACAAAGTGTTTATATTACATAACATGAACCTAAAATTCTGAAATATAAATATTATGCAATATTTACATGAAGTATTATATAGAATGACTATGGAATCTAAAATCAATGTGTCAGAGTTTGAAGCAAAATAAAATATTTGCATAGTCTCAAAGTATCTCCCACAAGATGTTATTTACAACAAAGAGAAAAATAATAATGTTACTGTGGAAAAAACTGATAGGCTCCACCGTAACCAAGTAATCTTCAGTAATGACATTGACATCATACAGAGAACGGCACAATGTCTCTTCTGTAGTAGTCGTGCCAAAAATTCATACTCTCGATGTAAACATGAGAAAGTATCAGGCAGACCCAAACTGAGAGAAACTTTACAAAATAATTGACTAGTATTCATCAAACATGTAAACATCATGAAAAACAAGGAAATTGTGAAGAGTTAGCTGTCACAGATTGAAGGAAACCAAAAAAACACAATAATTAAATGTGATGTGGAATCCTGGACTGTACCCTGGAAAAGAAAAGGATTTCTGTGCGAAAAAAAAAAAAAAAACTTAAACAATATTTGTAGCTTAGTTAATAGTATTGTGCCAATGTTAGTTCCCTGGTTTTGATAATTATACTATATGAATTGTCAGCATTAGGAGAAGCAGAGTGAAGCAATTTTTCTCTAAGCTACTAATTAGTTTAAAAGAAAAAAATATTAAAAATAAGTGAGTCTTTTTTTTTAACTTTTCTAAGATGATTTTCTGATTTTCTCAGTTGTATTGTATAAATAGACACAACCTAAACTTGCATATAGGGTATTACAAGATAGACATACTTCAAAACAATGATGAAACCAGTCCTCTGCCTTTGGTTAATTTTGTGTTTAATACTGATGAAACGTATTTAATTTATAAGCTCTTAAATGAATAAGAAGTAGAATCATCAAAAAACGTTTTCTTCTCTACATCATATTCTTTTTTTTTTTTTTCCTTTTTTGTCTTTTTTCGAGACCGGCAACGGATTGCAACCTTCAGTGTCACGCCTGTACTGGACCGGGACCGGCAACAGGATCGCAACCCTCGGTGTTGGTCCCGCACCTCGCTCAGCCAGTGAGCGGCCGGTCTGTATGTGGGATCCGAACCCTCGGCGGGAGCGCCGCCCTGTCGGTGCTGCGCCCATACCTCGCTCAGCCAGTGAGCGGGAACCGGTCTGTATGTGGGATCCGAACCCTCGGCGGGAGCGCCGCCCTGTAGCAGTGCGCCACCGGGCCGGCCCTCTACATCATATTTACTTGAAAATATTTATATGTTCAAATACATTTCGCTTTGACTGTTTTTGGTTTCAGTCATTGTTTTCTTTTCTGTTGATTTGGACAGTTTTGAGGAAAAATCTGGAGTACTGTATTCATGAAGAAACTTTTAATGGAAGAATTACGTTCAGACATTTTTAACACCAAGTCCTTTTTTTCTTCTGAGTACAATATGAGACAGACCTGCAATATGTATCTCAAAGGCTGAGCTGCTTTGTCTCAAATGGAGCGTAGGACCTACATGGACTGCCTTTTGAAAGTCTCTGCAGGAATGACCCTTAAAATTTTCTGCAAGTCACGAGGTTATGGCTAAGAAGGTTTCAGAACTATTTATGCAGAGAAAGTTTTAGAACAGGGGAATGGGAGGAGAGAGCTAAAGAGAGGACTGCTTGGCTCAGAGTGTCTTCATTTCCTTAATGGAATAATAATATGTGCTCTGTCCCCTTGGGGACGGTGGGAATGAGCAAATTTGTGATTATAAAATATACCGCAGTTTGGGAGTATTTTGTTTTCAATGCCTTTTTGGCAAATGCAGTGCTTAAAGTTGAATCAGTTGAGATTCGTTATTTCTTTTCAAGATGTGTGTGGGAGAATGAGATAAAAGCGATATAGAAAATGTGCAAATGAGAAAAGAGAAAGAGAGATTTTAAATGAGGGCTCTGTCTGCTCAAGCACAAAAATGCTGCTTTGGGGGACAGAAATTAAGCTGGAACATCAGAAGCTGACTGTGTCACTATAGGTGAAATACAGACAGAGAACTGGCAGGGATTTGAATTGGGGTGGAAATGGAATGTGTATGCAAATTAACCAAGATATAAAAACATTTATATCCAAGGGAAACATATTGAAAGCGTAAGGGGAGAGTTCATCAGGCATATCCAACCACCGTAGTTTAACATTTAAAAAAAATAAATAAATAAGGATTCCTTTAGAACCTTCAAAATTGCTTTCAGTTATGACTACAGTTACTTTCACATTATAATCCAAAAGAATTCTATTTTAAATGCATTGAAATGTTCTATTAGCATTCGTATCTTCACTTTAAAAGTTAAGAAAACATTTGAAAAATAAATCCATTGTATTAGAAAGTAAATACGCACACAATGGGAGAAAGACAGTAATAAAGTGGGGTGAAAAAATGTATGATAATCATTAAGAAATAACTACTAAGCTGCAGAGGTTATTAATGAAAAATACCACAGAGGAGCCAAATTGACTGAAATTTCATCAGACGGCATTGAGAAATGCTTCGATGTCTTGAAGGGCATTCACTTCTGTTCCATTTGTGGGGATTTTCAACTAACTTCCTGCATGTTTAAGCTTGTATTCTTGCTAAAGGAAGTTGCATTTCTTGAAAAATACATTTACCTTTTCTTGTTGGACACAGTTGTTCTTAGATCTTGTATTAGAATTTTTTTAAAAGAAAATGTAATTTTATTAATATTATTTTTTACATTCTAGGATGTTGTTCTGAAGCAGGTGGGGGGGAGGAGAGGGGAAAAGGGAAGGAAATGGATGGAAGAAGGAGGAAGGGGGAGGGGTGGGGTTGAGGCCTGTGGCACCCCCTTATTCCCACAGGGGCTTCCAGCAGTGGCTTGGTCATTGCTGGGCTCGGTGCAGATGTTGGGGGCAGGCAAAAGCCCTTGTCCCCCACCTTCCCAGCTCGGGAACCTGGGACCCTTCTTGCTGTGGCTTGGTGGTCATTCCTGAGCTGGTTGCACGTGTATTAGAGTTATTTATCTTGCATGTATTAGTATTCTTAGGTCAAACTAGCTTTAAACATAAAGGAAAATATTACTCACACCTGAAGAATCTAAAGATCAAGTAGGCTTCAATGTTGGTTTAATCCAAAGTTTACCAAGATGACAAATGCATTTCGCTGCCTTCTCTCTGGAGTTTGGCTTATCTTGTAGCAAGAAAGCTACCAGCAGCAGTGGAACAATCTATATCTTTCTTCCTTTAAATCAGCAGGGAAAGAGAGAGAGCTGTTATTCCAAGGACAATATAAAGTATTCAAGTGTATGGAGGAAAATAAATACAGTGTGTTTTTGTCTTTCCTTGGTGTATTTTACCAGATAATGTGAAGACACACCGTCCCATGATTTATGGTAGAGTAAAGAAGGCTCAGGCATTTAACCAGTGGGAACAAGTCTATGATTACTCACAAAAGGAGGAAACAAAAGGAAGTTTCTACAGTGTGACAAGAGAGATTAGGACATGCACATCAAAGACTAAGAGGCCAATTTCTCAAGAATTTTCAAAATTGTTGATTGTGATCTAGTTTTGCTGATTCACTTGAGGATCTGCTATTATCAGAAGATCTCAGTAATGCATGGCAATAAAGTTTTTCATAAGAAGCAGAATACTATGAAATATACTAATTATCCTGATTTGAGCATCACATATTGTACACAAGTACTGACATTCAGTGCTGTACCCCACAGATATGTACAA
This sequence comes from Galeopterus variegatus, assembly GCF_000696425.1. NCBI lineage: Eukaryota > Metazoa > Chordata > Mammalia > Dermoptera > Cynocephalidae > Galeopterus > Galeopterus variegatus. The sequence goes on along the minus strand of NW_007732436.1, from coordinate 179,249 downwards.
TCAATTATGCTTCAATAAATAAAAAAATTTAAAAAAGAAGAAACAGCAGATCAAATTCTACTTTTTTGAAGTGATGTATTATTTGATACTTATAAGAATATACGCAACAAATGCATATGTTACAAAGCAAAATAATACAGTAAACACCTAGAAATCTGCCAGTCGATTTAAGAACCAGAATATTGCCAAAACCATCAATACCATCAATTAGGCTTCTCCCTGCCTGATCCAATTTTCATTCCTCTTTCTCAATATACTTAATCAATGACTTTTCTCTCTTACCCATGCTATACACACACACACACACACATTTACATACACACACATATACATACACACACACACACAGGCAATCTCAGAACATGATTTAGTTTCATTGTGAAAAATAGAATCATACTACTTATGTTTTTGCTGCAATTTCTAGGGTAACAATGTTCAACAAAGACATTTTAGAATTTTACAGAACAGCATTATTCATAATAACTAAAAATAGGGTACTATCCAAAATTAGAAGCATATGTTAGAATCATATACGGCAGGTCTTCAAAAAGTTGATGGAAAGATGTGTATTATTTTTTAATTCCAATTTTCTGTGAACTTTTTGAAGTACCCTCACATATTGTGATATATATGTGTATTATAAAATATACATATATCTCTGTACATCTCTGTAGTAGAATAGTGGAAATTGACAACACACAATCTACAACTGCACAGAAAGATAATTTAGAATCTCATAACCAAAATATTTAGCAAAATGAAACAAACCAGAAATAAAAGTATACATACGATAACATTTTATTTATAAAAAGAACCACATAATAAAATGGGGCAAAACTAACCTGTGCTATCAGAAGTCAGGACTTTACTTGGGTGGAGGACAGTAGAAGATATAGAATTGGAAAAGAAATGAGGGGATTTGGGGATGCTGATGATATATTCTGCTTCCTGGATGTGGTTTGTGAGATACGTGTGTTCAGTTGTAAAAATTCATCGAATTGTAATCTTATCATATGTGTACTTTACTGTATTCCTATTACAATTAATAAATAGTTCCAAAAGTAAAGTAGAGTAAAAGTTTTCAAAAAAGCCAAGAGAATTACTGAATCTACTGAATCTACTGAAAAGTAGAACAGAAGGAAAATAACAAAAAAACAGGCAAGGAAATTGCAACATGATAGAAAAGAAAAGAAAATTAGAGGATAGTTGTAAAATGTCAGAATGCCCTTCTTAAATGTAAGATCTTAAAGATTAAAGTGAAACAGATCACATATGAATGACTAGAAACAAAAGCTTTGGACCTCTCAGCAGCAATATCAACATTCTCAGAAGACAAAGCATAAATGTCTTCATAATTGTGAGGAAAAATTTGTACATGGCAGCATTCGATATCCAATCAATCTTCCCATTGTCTTGAGTGGAATAGTGTTCAAACATGCAAACTCTCAAAAACTGTACTGCTCTTATATTATTATTATTATTATTGTTTTTGAAAACTGCTGGAAAACAAAGAAACTAATCAAGGAAAATAAAGAAATAGTATCTAAGAAGTGGGAAACTCAGGAGTGAGACAAAGAGAATTCTGGAATGAATACAAGACACAAAAGGAGCAGCAGGCCTGAAGGGTGCTCAGTCCAGATTGCAGGAGGAGGACTGAAGGCTCCCAAAAGAGGTCTGTAGGAAAAAATAATTGACCAGATGGGTTATCTGACAGGGTGTGAAAGTGATTTCTAGAGTTGTTAAAGGAGATGTGAAGACTTAATCAGAAAAACTCTAAGAAAAAAAAATGTGCAATAAATGATACGTAACTTTACACATAAAAGGCTAAGTCCTGAGCAATTTTTATGTAGCCAAGGTAATAAAAATATTGCACATACACATCTTTTAAGAAGACAGAACTATGGAACCATGGAGAGGGGAGTTGCAGGTAACTGAAACCTCATGCACCAATCAATGCAATATATGGTTATTTTTCTTAAAGCTATTTTGAAGCAGTTGACAAGAATAATTAAAACACTGAAAATGAATTTCCTTATGACTCGTTCTGGGGAGGGAAGGAAGACAGCTAGGGTTTGCTGTATGCTTGTTAGCAATATTTTAATTTGAAACCACAGGCAAGAATTACTTTGATAAAGATAATGTATTTGAAGATGATAACCACAAATATACTTAAAAATAAATTTAATAGGGGATGGCAAGTTTTAGCAAAATAATGTTCAATAACTTCTGACACTAAATTCTTCATCTTCCAACCAAGGGTAGGCCATTGTAAAGTAAGTATGTTCTGGGCTGCTAAAACTAGTCCACCTTTAGTCTGCCTCCAAGAGGAGGGATGGGAAGATTTGGAAAGTTGCAGATTATCTGAATTCTTTTCTGGTCATATCATGTCTGGGGATCTTCGTATAATTTTGAGCCTCATATTCCTCAAGCAGAAGTTTGATCCATTACTGAAGGGACTAGTATCCTCAGGAGTGTGTATAATTTGTCTTCTGAGAAATGGTTGTGGGAAATGGAGCTGTATAGCTTGGAGGAAACATGTATGAAAGACTGTCATAGAAAGATTTTATAGGCCCTGATTCCAGAACCAGGAAAAGTGGATGAAGAATTCAAGAAAGCAGATACAAAACAACTCTCATAATTAGAACCACCTAACATGAAAGCATATACGCCCATGAAGAAATCTGCTTCCTATAGCATTTCGATAATGCCCAGTTCCAAAATGTATTCGAAGCTGAACGCCTCATCTTTTTCTCCAAAAAGCACCACCTATTGGTCAGCTCACAAACCTTTCAATTGCCTATGACTCCTATTTTTTTTTTTTTTTTAAAGATGACCGGTAAGGGGATCTTAACCCTTGACTTGGTGTTGTCAGCACCACGCTCAGCCAGTGAGCGAACCAGCCATCCCTATGTAGGATCTGAACCCGGGGCCTTGGTGTTATCAGCACCACACTCTCCCAAGTGAGCCACAGGCCGGCCCTACCTATGACTCCTCTTGATACCCCTCACATGCAATCTGTCAGAACAGCTGGAGAGCGGTTCCTTCAAAAGTTTTCCAGAAGGTGACTTCTAAGTACCTTCACTAAACCCACCCGGTGCAACCACCATGATCTGTCATCTGGTTGTTGAAATCCGCATACTGGTTTCCTTGTACAGTCATCTCTATGGTATCCGTGGATCCTGCATCTGTTAATTCAACCAACTGTGGATGGAAAATATTTGAAAACACAACAAAAATAGCAATATGACAATTTAAAATAATACAAGAAAAAATACTGTATAACAACTATTTACATCGCATTTAGATTGTATTTGGTATTATTAGTAATCTAGAGATAATTTAAAGTATACAGGAGGATGTTCATAGGTTAGATGCAAATAGTATGCTATTTTATATTAGAGACTTGAGGATCTGCAGAATTTGATGTCCATGGGGGTCCAAGGATCACTACTGATGATTGTACCCAGGAGCCCAAACAGTCTATTTTCAATACAGCAGCCAGTGTGCTTTTTTTTTTCCAAACAGAAGCCAGATAATGCCATTCCAAGTCTCAGGTCTTTCACTCAGAATACAATCTTAGTTTGTTTACAGTCACTTCTGGGTCCTCCAAAGCTCTATCTCCTGGCCTCTTCACCTGCTCTCTCATTCCCTCACTAATCATTTGCCTTTTCTCGCACACAGCAGGCATACGTCCCTCTCACAGTCCTCAGTAGTTTCAAAGCCTGTTTTCCTGGAGACCATCACGGCTCACTCTCTTACCTCCTTCTGGACGCTGCTCAACCAGCCCCAGTCGAGTTTGCCCAACCACCTTTCCTAAAAC
>NW_007732436.1:171006-175290 GCF_000696425.1 Galeopterus variegatus | reverse complement strand
CTCCTTCTGGACGCTGCTCAACCAGCCCCAGTCGAGTTTGCCCAACCACCTTTCCTAAAACTGCAGCTTCCATTCCCCTGACTCTAGCTCTGTCAAACTCCTTAATTGCTCTGCCTTCCCTCCTTTTATTTTCATAGCACTTTTGTTTTCTGACATACTATATAATTAACTTTTTATTATATATTCTTTTATTGTCTCTCACCACCAACTAGAATGTGAGCTTCAAAAAAGGCAGAAATCTGTAGCTATTTTGTTCACTAATGACCCCAGGAGCTTAGAATATTACCTAGCATTTAGTAGAGATTAGTAAATATTCATTGAATGAATGACTAAGTTTAATACCTAAGCAAATGCTAGATGGCCATTCTAGGGGATAATTTCTGAGGTGGAGAGAATGGTTTGATAAAATGATCTCTCACTGTCTCTTAATTTGTATAATCCTGACATTTTATAACTTTCGTTTCAAATAAATACTAGAATTATATTTTGATATGGTTCGCAAACACCAAATGTTAAATAAAACATTTTGAGCTTGAAATGATGTCTCAATGAGAATTAAGTGAATATCATATTCTCTATTTCCATAATCATCACTTGAGGGCTACCATAGGAGGGAAACCCTCTCTCTAAAAATTATTCAACCAACTCTGAAAGACCCATTTGGATCTAAGTAGTCTCAGTGACAACCTAAAATTCACACCTTCACACATAACACACAGAGGGATATACCCACTGGATCCAATTGATGATTTCCTTTTGTGAGAATAAATAAAAGAATATTAATTAAGTTGCATTAAAATTGGCCAGTCACGAGAGGTCATCACCATAAAATCATAAAATGATCTAATTGAATTGTAATATTTACTGCTTTCCCTTGCCACGCTGAAGCAAATGGGGACTGTTCATTGCATTATAAATCTAATAATACGTTATGGTTTTTTATTCTGAAGACAATTGTAATTAAGATTTGTTTTCATAGTTTCATATTATAAAATAAATTTCATTTCATTCCTAAATTATTTGGTAACTTTACAAGAATAGGGCATTAGGCAAGAACCAAGTATTAAGAGAGACTTACTTTAGTTAACCAGTAAGCTGAGGTTGGAAGTCTTTAGTCACACAAAACAAAATCCGAACCTAGATCTTGAACAGAACAGAGAGGGTGTTGATGTTGAACTCACAGCCATTGACTATTCAGGAGGCTTCAGTAGAAAGATACTTAATTTTCAGTGAAAAAAGCAATTTCATCAGAAGTGCTATGACAAAAAAAACATTCAGTATACACTAAATATGAAAAGTCAACATGAACAGTGTCCTTGAGGTATGAGTGGTGCTGGTTGGAAGTGGGGTTTGGGAGATTGAAATTGATCAAGGTCTGATCTGATTATCGGTTAGAGATCATTTAAATGCTCCTGTTGGGAGATTTGGATGTCCCAGTTGGAAAAAAGCTTCAGAACTGACTAAACTCTGAAACGGTAGAGTCTGATTTGGTTGTAACAAATGCATTCAGAGTCATGCGCCGCATAATGTCTGCGTCAAAAATGAACCACATATGGGATGGCGTAAGATTATTATGTAGCTGAAAAATTCCTATCATCTAGTGACATCATAGCCGTCATGATGTTATAGCACAATACATTTGTGGTGTTGCTGGTGTAATCAGAGTCATGCGCCGCATAATGTCTGCGTCAAAAATGAACCACATATGGGATGGCGTAAGATTATTATGTAGCTGAAAAATTCCTATCACCTAGTGACATCATAGCCGTCATGATGTTATAGCACAATACATTTGTGGTGTTGCTGGTGTAAAAAAACTACTGTGCTACCACCAATTGTATAAAAGTCTAGCACATACAATTATGTACAGTACATAATATTTGACAATGAAAATAGACAACTATGTTACTGGCTTATGTATTTAATATACTATACTTGTTATTCTTATTTTATTGTATTTTTTATTGTTATTGTAGAGTGTACTCCTTCTACTTATAAAAAAGAAAGTTAGGGCCGAGCCCGTGGCGCACTCGGGAGAGTGCGACACTGGGAGCGCAGCGGTGCTCCTGCTGCGGGTTCGGATCCTATATAGGGATGGCCAGTGCGATGTGCTCACTGGCTGAGCACGGTGCAGCCGGTCACAAAAAGGACAAAAAAAAAAAAAAAAAGAAAGTTAACTGTAAAACAGCCTCAGACACGTCCTTCAAGAGGTATTCCAGAAGAAGGTATTGTTATCACAGGAGATGACAGACAGCTCCGTGCATGTTATAGCCCCTGAAGACCTTCCCGTGGGGAAAGATGTGGAGGTAAAAGACAGAGATATTGATAATCTTGACCCTGCATGGGCCGAAGCTAATGTGTGTGTCTGTGTGTTAGTTTCTAACAAAAAAGTTTAAAAAGTAAAAAAAAAAAAAGGATAAAATAAATTTTAAATAGAAACAAGTTTTTAGAATAAAGATACAAAGAAAAAAGATTTCTGTATAGTTGTACAACGTGTTTGTGTTTTAAGTGTTATTACAAAAGAGTCTTAAGTTTAACAAAATTTGAAAGTTTATAAAGTAAAATAGTTACAATAAGGTAAGGTTAATTTATTACTGAAGAAAGAAAAAAAATTAAATAAATTTAGTGTAGTCTGAGGGTACAGTGTTTGTAAAGTCTCACATTCACTCATCACTCACTGACTCAACCAGAGCAACTTTCTGTCCTGCTGCATTCATGGTAAGTGCCCTATACAGGTAGACCATTTTCTATCTTTTATTTTATTTTATTTTTACTGCAGCTTTTTCATGTTTAGGCATGTTTAGATACACAAATACTTACCATTGTGTTACAATTACCAGCATTATTCAGTACAGTAACATGTTACACAGGTTTATAGCCTAAGAGCCATGGGCTACATACCACAGAGCCGAGGTATAGAGTAGACTATACCTTCTAGGTTTGTGTAAGTATGCTCAATGGTGTTCACACAAGGAGGAAATCGCCTAATGACACATTTCTCAGAACGAGTCCCAGTTGTTAAGCGACACATGCCTGTAATAACACCCTGCGTAAAGAGAGACCCTGACAAGGGCCCTCATGCTGACTAAGAGTCCTTGCTCTGGCCAGAGGCTTACATTTGAAGCTCACAACCTTAAAAAAAAACATTGCCTTTCCTGACCTCAGACCCCCTAGTAGGGATCCCAGTGCCATCTCTGAATTATTTATTCTCTTTAATTGAGGTTTAGTTTTGCCTCTTAAAATTGTTTGGAAAGGGGCATAACAATCCTAGATTTATTTTCAAGATAAAAAGAGGTCAGATTCATTAACCAAAAAAGGCAGGATGTAAACAAAACCGGGAGTTTACTCCACTTCTAAATTCTGCTTTGTTACAAAGCACATGGTAAATTGGAAGAGTTAAGTGGTGCCAATTTATACAACATGCTTCTGTTCTGCTTGGATGTGCATTCTTCAGAATGCCAGCCGGACCCAAGATTCCTGTTCTTGAGGATGCAAAGCAGGAAAGGGTTGCTGAGGCCGTATCCAGCCCAGGTGGTGCACAGACCGGTGCCCCGATTGTGATAGCTCCAATTTGGCTTTGCTTCTAAGTCTCGTGTTCATACCTAAATTTGCCTGTAATTAAAAATGAACAAAGAACCACAACAAGAACCTTGGCCTTAGCCATGTTGGTCACTAGTTAGAAGCAGGGAAAGTGTACGGATAGGTTTGCTTCTGCCATTTACTTGAGCATTATAAGAAGCTCTGAGATGACTCAGATGTAAATTTAAGGAGTAAATGGGCCTTCCATTTGGTCATAAAAGTTCCTACGTACTAATGGAGGACAAGACTGTAAGTGGGCTTGAAGAAGCATCAGGAATTCCTTAGTGTCTTACAACTCTTTTTTATCACCCTGGACTGCTGACACCCCACCTGGAGCTAGTATCTGGGGTGTGCAAAGCATCTTCTTATTCTTAGTCAGGGCTCAAAGAAATCACTACAAGCTTTCAGTCAAATTTTTGGAAGAGTACAATGTGATGATTTGGCTTAAAAATGGCAATATGGCTCTTATGTTACAAATGCCAGGAGGGCGAATGCTTTGACTGCTCAGCACATTCACAGAAGTAACCCTGATTGTAGAAGAAGTATAGCTCTGCCATCAGCAAAAATATACACATCCCTTTGTCTTTTTTCTTTTGCTTGGTTATTCATGGGTATTTTGTAACTCCATCACACCATAGGTTTATTTTTATCCTATTTTATGATTTCAATTTTGAGAGAGTGATGCATTTTAATACAGTGGATAAT
>NW_007732436.1:168128-169892 GCF_000696425.1 Galeopterus variegatus | reverse complement strand
AGTATCTCTAGGTTCATCCATGTTGTTGCAAATGGGAGTATTTCATCCTTTTTTAGGGCAGGGTAGTATTCCTTAGTGTATATATACCACAGTTTCCTTATCCAATCATCCATCGATGGACATTGAGGTTGATTCCATGTCTTCTACTTTTTAAACTCCTTTCTATTTGCTTTCTCTTTCTTGTACATATGTGCAAACTCACTTTTTATGCTATTTCTGTCTTAGGTAGGAAAACACGTTTGGCCTCTTCTACCTTTGAAAAAGAAAATGCTATTTTTCATGTTGTGACTCTCTAGAGTTACTGTTCTTTTTATTTAACAGCTTAATTTCTCAAGGTGTGGTTGCTCAAATCACTTACATTTCCATGTGCTCAAATGTTAGCTTGATAGTGATGTTTTTGCTCCCATTACTTTATTAAAATACCTGTAGACATGGTTGTCAGTGGCGCTCTCACCATCAAATACAGTGTCATTTTCTCAGGTCTTTTTGATCATGTCAGTGTTTGTATGTAACTTCTCGAAACTATATTTTCTTGGGTTCCAACGATATGCTGTTTTATGTCATTGTGTTCTGGTCATGTCTGTTATTTTACTGGGTTTTTGTTTGTTTGTTTGTTTGTTTTTGTTTTCCCCTCTTTCTAAATTCTAAGGATTAGCCTGACACTCTCTTTTCTTCATTGAACCTGAGTTTATCCTGAAATTCTTCATCATTCTCAAATCATCAGTAATCCTTTTATTTGGATTATCTTTAAATATTTTTTTTCCACACACAATGGGAAAGAGGGATTCCTTGATTCTTTTTTTCATCCATCACTCTGCATTGAGTTAATCACCAAATTCTAATAATTTTTCCTGTGCATTATTTCTTGTCACTTGATTCATCACTTGCTCCATACTCTTGTCATATTATTTCATTGAGCAATAATAAGACTTCTGTTGTCACTTTGATGCTTCACATTATGCTGACATTTTAATCATATTAGAATCATTATGGATTTTTATAGTTACTGAAATTCTTCCTTGTCTCGACTGATTTCTTTAAAGTGCAATGTAAACCATTTAATTGTTATTCAATAAACAACTATTTTTCAAGTGTGTATTGAATGTCCGGCCTGGGCATAATGATAACTCTTGTATAATAATTAAACCCTAAGTTTGGATATAAAAATAAAGCATACTCTCTTAGCATATAAATACAAAAGTCTAATGACTCATTGTAGCACTTATTATTGCTAGTAACTATTACAACAATAATCCTTTGATGATTCCTCATTGGCTATGATCCAGAATTTTATGGGAACAGTTTTGAAAAGTGGTTTCCAGGAATAGCATAAGGAAGAAGCCACAGATTTCTGACGTGTTCTGGTAAGACAAGCTTGGTTCAGTCATCGTTTCCTAGCTTACTCCTTCTTTACAAATAATACTAGTTTCAAGTAGAAAGAAATATGCTTCCCTCTTTCTTGCCATAAATAGCAATTGCCTGCGCCTTTTCCAAAATGTGTATTCATTTCCTCTGCAATTTTTACATCAACTATTTGAAATAAAACAAAAGTGCTATGTGTAATGTTCTTGTACGCAGCAGCACAAAAGAAATGGACAGTTCTTTAAATGTCTTATTTAATATGATTGATTTAAGAAGATTTTTAGAAAAGAAAACCACGTTATATCCAATAGCTCAAACTAGCCTTAGTGGTTTTCAATCAACTCTAAAAATCATTAATTCAAACACAAAATATATTCCATCTATGCAAAATTGCTACTCTTA
>NW_007732436.1:165515-166761 GCF_000696425.1 Galeopterus variegatus | reverse complement strand
AATGCTAAATTTTTAGAAACTTGCTTTCTGAGATCAAAAATTAGACAAAGATGTCCTTTATTCCCACTTCTATTTAATATTATATTGGAGGACTTTGAAAGTGCAATAAGGTAATGTATAGAAACGACATTAAAATAAATCAGAACTAGAAAGAAAAAAAAATTCATTATTTGCCGAGGATATAACAGTGCGTGTAGAAGATTCAAATTAACCTGCAGGTATTACTCAAAGTAATATCTGAATTGAAAAACTTCTTGGGATAAAGACTCAGCATAAACTAATTGTATTCCTATATAATATCAAAAATTAGAAAATGAAATGCCAAAAATAAAAGGTAGCATTTATAAATAGATGAAAAATCATCAAAGAGCTTTCAAGTCTCTCTTGAAAGACGTGGAAGAGCTCTACATAGAAAACTATAAATGATCCTCAAAGAAATTAAAGAAAATTGGAGATGATGATTATTTCATATTAGAAGATTCGGAATTGTATAGATGTACTCTCCTCCAAACTTATCTATAGAGTCAATACAATCCCAATCAGAGGCCTGGCACAGATTTGTCTGTATGTATTTGTAGAGACTGAAAGCTGATTTCAAAACTTAACAGGGAAACACAAAGGATGAAGAACTTCAAAGAAAATCCTCAGGAAGAATAGAGATGAAGGACTCGTTCTACAAGATACCAACACATATTGAGACTTAACAGTGTTGCATTAGCACAAGTAAAGGAAAAATAGACCAATGAACCAGATTAAAAAGTCTAGAAACAGACCCACATGTATAGGATCAACTGATTTGCAGCAAGGTACCATAGTATGTAGTGAGGGAAAAATAGTCTTTCCAATAATTTACACTGGATCAGTTATATAGTAACATTAAATATTCATGGAGCAATAAATGCTGAATACTCTCTACAGTTTAAAAATGTTTTAAAAAATACTACCAGATGATAACATAAACTATCTTATGATCTTAAGGTTGTACAAGTATTTATTAAATAGGACAAGAACAGCACTAAGTATAAAGTAGAAGGTTGTGAGACTGGGCTTTATTAAAATTAAGCATTTTAATTAAATTAGTTAAGTTTTAGTTAGGTTAACTAAAACCTAACATTAAATTTAATTAATGTAATTAAAACCCCATATTAAAAGTAAACATGGAAGCCATGAGTTGAGAGATTACATATATATATATATATGAATAATATAGAAATAGATAATACATGAAATAAGTAATATAGAAATA
>NW_007732436.1:162820-164037 GCF_000696425.1 Galeopterus variegatus | reverse complement strand
CCTTCCTTCCTTCCTTCCTTCCTTCCTTCCTTCCTTCCTTCCTTCCTTCCTTCCTTTTCTTGAGCATTGTGAGCGCACTGGTCATCCCTGTATAGGATCTGAACCCACTGCGGAGCGCTGAAAGTTCTCTGGGTTACTGATAAAGGTCTCCATTTGATTTTAGTGTTTACAGAGTTAGTTCATTTTGTAAAATTCATCAAGCTATAATTTTTGATCTGGTCATTTTGAGACAGGAGATGCTCAATTTCCCTGGGTTCAGGTTTTAGGACATGCCTCTGGGTTTCAAGCCACTTCCCAAGGTCTCAGGCCCCTCCTCTAAATCCTCCCATAGAAGAGAGTTACTGTTGCTAGTTAGACCTAATTTTGGCACCAACATAGGGAAATTGTGAACACAAGGGGCTGGCTTTTGCAAATCCAACAGCTGGGCCTGCTCAGTAGAGAAGGGTTATATAACCCTGGTAGGTGAGTTACCTTCCATTAGACGTGCTAGGGAGCACAGAATATTCTTGAACATGTCTGGTGCATGTTATAGGATTTGACCAATGACCATGCTCCAAAAAGAGACCAACTGAGCATGTGCAAGACTAATGTTACATAACTGGGAACCACCCCCTTAATTGAATATTCATTACATAACAGAATGATAAAAGATAAATCTCAGTAGGAGGCGGAGTGGTTGCTAGTTTTCCTTGGGCCAATCCACCCTTTGCCAGCCAAGGTGTGCATGCTTTCTTTTGCATCAAAGTTACTTCCAGCAAATGGCTTGGTCACTCTCTTGAGCTAGCCTGCACTGTGCACTAAACTTTAAGTATGTATTTCTTACTCTTGTACTAAACTTGGTGCAGGCCTTGCCTACTCTCTGGAGCTAGGCTGCACTTTCTCTGTGCAATCTGTATTTTTATTCATTATATTAAACCTGTTCTCAGTTTCTACTATGACTTTGCTCTAGAATTCTTTCCTGTGACAGAGTTAAGAACCTGATAAGAGGACTGGGTAGGTTGAGGGTGGCTATTGGGTCTCCCAGACCCTTTCTCCAACATCAATTTTATTTATGTACTTTATAATTTAATATAAAGGGTTTACTAAAAAAAATGAGGCAGAAAGAGAGTGACTTTCATCCGTATTAAAGACTCGATGTGTAATGAAGTAGAATTCATAAACTCAGTCCTCATTTTGACATTAACAGAAGTGACTCAGATTCATGTAACTAAAATCAG
>NW_007732436.1:160314-162299 GCF_000696425.1 Galeopterus variegatus | reverse complement strand
TCTCCAACATCAATTTTATTTATGTACTTTATAATTTAATATAAAGGGTTTACTAAAAAAATGAGGCAGAAAGAGAGTGACTTTCATCCGTATTAAAGACTCGATGTGTAATGAAGTAGAATTCGTAAACTCAGTCCTCATTTTGACATTAACAGAAGTGACTCAGATTCATGTAACTAAAATCAGCTCAAAAAACGTACATATGAAAGCAATCACGAGTTATTATAAAATGTTACCTGACAGTAAGCAACTACGTAATAACTTTCTTTCTTCGTGCCTTTTCCAACAAAGGCAGGCTAAAAATGTCAAATAAAAGTATATTTATTTTTAAATACCTGAAATTAATAGTCATTTAATAAATCAGTACATTAGGTAAAATCTTTGGAAGGAGGAGTCATTTTCTTAAATACGTTAGTGTTTTGTGTGCCTTTGTGTGTGTGTGCGTGTGTGTGTGTGTGTGAGAGAGAGAGAGAGAGAGACAGAGGTCACACAACAGAGTTTTTTAGTGATACATATTAATCAAAGATGTACAAGTATGTAAATATGAATTATTAAATTCTTCAAAACAGGTCTTTTTTATTGAGCAAATGTAAGCTAAATATTTTTAACAGAGATAAAATAAATGACGGTACGTGATACTGGCAGGACTCTTGAAATTCTGTTTTGCTACAAAATCAAATAGCTGTGCAGTTTTGCCATCATTTTATATTCACTGGATGTTTCAATAATGAAAGTTCACTTATTCCAAAATGCTAGTAAGTGTAGTTAGTTCATTATCCTAATAATAATTTTTCTTAGTTAAGACAAACATCGAATTTCATTTTACTGGGCTTCTCAGCAAATGGACTTAAAAATAATTAGTTTTAAAGTGATAAATATAACATTTTAGGAGATCAAGTTTTTATGAAACTGCCCATTTTGAAATTTTATCTTAATTAGGTAATAATGAATTCTCACACTCCCTTCTCTTTTTGCCTAATTAAAAGCTAAGTAATGCATTTTATACGAGCCTAATTATTTGCAAACTTTCTGCTGTTCTTACCAAGTCCTTATCCCAACTTACATAACAAATGCCTGTTTAATAGTTTCTCATTTGTCTGGTGGTAAAAATGATATTGGTCATCTTTTGGAATAGGCTACTCCCTCCCGGATGTTCAAATAACATTTATAGGCTCCGTGGAGACCCGGTAAGACCTGAAAGGCAAGCACATATTCTAAGGTGGATTATTTCTTGTTCTTTACAAAATACCTAACAGCATTTGCTGCAGATTTGCTGTATGAATTCTGCTCTGTCAGAAACTCCTGGAGATTCAAGTGGAGTCATGAAAAAGACAACTTCACAATTTGCTTGTTGTAATAATACTAGCTAATATTCATACATCCATCATTGTGCACCTAGCACATTTCCAAACATTTTACATATATTCACTTACTTATTTCTCACAATAACAGTATGAGAAAGGTATATTTTAGAGGTGAGAAAATGAAGGCATAATTAAGTAATTTCACCAGACAGAGCTAATTAGTAGCAAAGTTTGGGACTTGAAACTATGACTGCCTCCAGATACCATGTGCTATAATGTGATTATACAAATATGATATGCCAAGAGATAATTAGAAAATAGTACAGAACACATGAAAAATCCATATCCAAATTATGTTTATAAGTTCTAATACTATGGAAAGAAAAAGTAATATCAAATGTACTATTTCACTTGCAATTTATACTTTTGAAGTATTCGCTCAAATATTTGGTAAAAGCAGAAGACAATATTTATTAAAAATAAACACCTGTATGGATTACTACAGTAAATGGGTCTTCTAATTCCCAAAACAGCTGATTATGGAATGCAACTCTTTTTATTAAAAACCATTTTGACCCAATTATATGACCTGAAAATGATTATATCAGAATACAAACAGTGTCTTGCATTATAGTTTTATATTACATTTCTTTTTAAAATTTAGCTGTATTTCAAACTGAA
>NW_007732436.1:156044-159337 GCF_000696425.1 Galeopterus variegatus | reverse complement strand
AATTTATACTTTTGAAGTATTCGCTCAAATATTTGGTAAAAGCAGAAGACAATATTTATTAAAAATAAACACCTGTATGGATTACTACAGTAAATGGGTCTTCTAATTCCCAAAACAGCTGATTATGGAATGCAACTCTTTTTATTAAAAACCATTTTGACCCAATTATATGACCTGAAAATGATTATATCAGAATACAAACAGTGTCTTGCATTATAGTTTTATATTACATTTCTTTTTAAAATTTAGCTGTATTTCAAACTGAAGTACTTAGTTGAGGCTAAGCTGCCGAACAAATGCATATATATATATATTTTTTTTTTTTCTTAAGTGGGGAGACGTGTATATATATATTTACACCATAATAGCTATGACACATCAGGCTGTTAAACTTTATTTATTTTTTAATTATTTTATTAAAACATAATTGATTATACATATTTGTGGAGTACAGAGTTGAATGTCAATACCTGTGTACAATATGTGGTGATCAAACCAGAATAATTAGTATATTTATCATTACGCATGTAATTATTCTTTGTGACTCTTTACCAATTTCTCACTAATGTCCCCTTCTCCCTCTTTCTCACCCCTGGTAACCTCAGTTTTGTTCTCTCCTTTAAAGTTCAACATACTATTGTGATTGTTGTATCATTCTTTCTTTCTCTGACTTATTCATTCATTCGTTTGTTTGTTTGTTTGTTATTTTAGCTCCAATTTATGAGTGAAGATGTGTGGTGTTTCTTTTTCTGTGCCTGGCTTATTTGAGTTAACATAATTTTCTCCAAATTCATCCACATTACTGTGAATGGTGGCATTTCATTCTTTCTTATGATACAATAGTATTCCATTGAGTATATATACCACATTTTCCTTATCCGCTTGTTGATTGATGGACATTTAGATTGGTTCCGACTCTTGGCTGTGATATCTAAATAGATCTATGATAAATATCGGAGTGCAGGTGTCCCTCTGACATTCCTTTGGGTATATACACAGCAGTGGTATTGCTTGATTATATGGTAGTTCTATCTGTAGTTGTTTAAGGAAACTCCATACTGTTTTCCATAATGGCTCTACTGATTTACAGTCCCACCGACAGTGTAGAAGGGCTCTGCTTTCTCCACATCCACACCAGCATTTGTTATTCTCTGTCTTTTTGATCATAGCCACTCTAACTAGGGTGAGATGATATCTCAGTTTGGTTTTGATTGGCATTTCCCTGTTGCTTAGTGATATTGAGCATTTTTTCATGTGTCTATTGGCTATTCATATATCTTCCCTTGGGGAATGCCTATTCAGCTCCTTTGCCCATTTTTTCATCAGGTCACTTGTCTTTTTACTGTTAATTTGTTTGAGTTTATTGTATATCCTGGGTATTAATCCCTTGTTGGATGAATAGTTTGGAAAGTTTTCTCCCATTCTGTAGGTTGTCTCTCACTCTATTAACTGTTTCTTTTGCAGCACAGAAGCTTTTTAGTTTGCTATAATCCCATTTGTTTACCTTTTTCTTTGTTGCTGTGATTTTGGGGTCTTAATCATAAAATCTTTGCCCAGTCCTACTTCCTGAACTGTTTTGCCTATGTTTTCTCTAGGGGTTTTATAATTCCAGGTCTTATATTTATGTCTTTAATCCACTTTGAGTTGACTTTGGTATACAGTGAGAGGTATGGGTCTTCTTTCATTCTTCTATATATGGATGTCCAGTTTTCCCAGCACCAATTATTGAAGAGACGGTCCTTTCCCCAATGTATGCTCCTGTTGCCCTTGTCAAAGATCAGTTGGCTGTAAGTATGTGGGTTTATTTCTGGGTTCTCTATTCTGTTCCATTGATCCATGTATCTGTTTCTATGCCATTACCATACTGTTTTGGTTACTATAGTTTTGTAGTATAATTTGAAGTCAGGTAGTATAGTGCCTGCAGATTTTTTATTTTTTGCTAATTATTGCTTTGGCTGTTCAGTGTCTTTTGTTGTTCCATAAGAATGTTAAGATTGTTTTTTCCATTTCTGTGAAGAATGTCATTGGTATTTTGATGGAGATTGCATTGAATCTGTAGATATCTTTAGGTAATATGGACATTTTCACAATGTTAATTCTTCTAATACAACAGAATGGAATCCCATTGCATCTTTTTGTGTCCCCTTTAATTTCTTTCAACAGTGATTTGTAGTTCTCATTGTAGAGCTCTTTCACTTCCTTGGTTTACTTTATTCTAGGTATTTTATTTTTGTAGTGATTACTGTAAATGGATTAGCTTTCTTGATTTCCTTATCTGCTAGTTCATTGTTGCAGTATAAAAATGCTACTGATTTTTGCATGTTGATGTTGTATCCTGCAACTTTACTGATGTCATTTATCAACTGTAAATGGTTTTTTTTGTAGTCTTTAGGTTTTTCTCTATATAGGATCATATCTTCTGCAAACATGGTCCTTTTGATCTTGTCTTTTCCAATCTAGATGTTCCTTATTTCTTTCTCCTCCCTGATTACTCTGGCTAGTACTTAAAGCTAAATAGGAGTGGTGAGAGTTGACATCTTAGTCTTGTTTCTTTTGTTAAGAATAGCCATTCAGGATGATGTTGGTGGTGCATTTGTCATATATGGCTTTTTGTGTGTTGAGATATTTTCCTTCTATATCTAATATGTTGGCAGTCTTTATCATAAGGGATGTTGAATTTTGTCAAATGCTTTTTCTGTGTCTATTGAGATAATCATATAGTTTCTGTCCTTGGTTTTGCTGATGTGGTGTATCACACTTATTGACTTGCATATGTTGAATCATCCTTGCATTCCTGGGATATATCCCACTTGATCATGATGCATAATTTTGTTGATACTCTGCTGTATTCTGTTTGCTAATATTTTGTTGAGGATTTTTGTGTCTATGTTCACCAAAGATACTGAACTGTAGTTTTTTTTTTTTTTTTTTTTTCTGTTGTATCTTTGTCTGGTTTTGGTGTCAGGATGATGCTGGCCTCATAGAATGAGTTTGGGAGAATGGTATCTTTTTCAATTGTTTGGAATAGTTTAAAAGGAGTTGGCATAAATTCTTCTTTAAATGTCTGGTAGAATTCAGCAGTAAAGTCATCTGGGCCTGGACATTTCTTTGTTAAGAGGCTGCTGATGACTGCTTCAATTTCATTGCTTGTTCTTAGTCTGTTCACATTTTATATTTCTTCTTGGTTCAGTCTTGGTAATTTGCATATGTGCAAAAATTCATCCATTTTCTTTTTTCTTTTTTCTTTTTTTTTTTTTGTCTTTTGTCTTTTTCCGTGTCCGGCAACGGATCGC
>NW_007732436.1:154006-155200 GCF_000696425.1 Galeopterus variegatus | reverse complement strand
GGGCGGGAGCGCCGCCGCGCTTCCCAAGCGGCGCACTATCCAGTGCGCCTCTGGGCCGGCCCCAAATTCATCCATTTTCTGCAGGTTTTCAAATTTGTTGGCATGTAGTTATTTATATTAGTCTCTAACGATTCTTTATATTTCTGTGTTATCAGTTTCAATGTCTTCTTTTTCACTTCTGAATTGTTTTATTTGTTTTTTCCCTCTTCTTTTTTTTTAGCCAACTAATGATTTGTTTATTTTGTTTTTCTTCTTAAAAAACACATTTTTATTTCATTGATCTTTCATATCTTTTTTGTGTGTCTTTGTTTCCTTTAGTTGTGCTCTGATCTTAATTATTTCTTTCCATCTACTAATGTAGGGATTGGATTGTTATCTTTCTAGTTCTTTGAGGTGTTGCATTAGGTTATTAATTTAAAATCGTTCTGTTTTTTGATGTAAGTATTTATTGCAATAAACTTCCCTCTTAATACTGTTTTTGCAGTATCCCACAGCTTTAGGCATTATACGTCTTCATTTTAATTACTTTCAAGAAACTTTTTGACTTTCTGTTTAATTTCTTCTTTGACCTATACATGAAAATAATATGAAGTGTCATTAAGGTATTACTATATATTTTTCTAAAAGTCAAAGACTACAATAAAGCCTAATAAAACTTCTAGATGTAATCATCAAGAAAATCAAATCACCCAAAATTCTATGTTTAAATTATACTCACCACATTCTCTTTCTCTCATTAGCCAATGATAATTTGTGGACTTTTAAGATTATATAAGTCTGTGATTATTCTAGAAAAAAAAAGTCTCAAGGTCTCCAAATCCTGCTTCTTCTCAAGTCCTAATTAAATGGATCAAAAATAGGCAGAAAGAAAATTTAAGAAGGTAACAATCATAGGGCTGGTTTATAAATTTATGTGCTAATTCTTGATACTGGAATATATAATTATAGCCAAATATTTATTTTTCAATAGTCTGTGATTTTCATTTGCTGATCACAGTAAAAGTCGAAGAAAGATAATTTCCATAATATTATAATAGCTCTGTGGCATGAGATTAAAACACAAGGCAAAGGTGACAGGCAGAGATCAAACTTTCCCAGAATAAAATTAGGTTCCCATAATAAATATCTGTAATACAGTTTATATTTGAAGCAAAATTTATCCACTGACAATGCCATAAGTTATAAGAACCTACT
>NW_007732436.1:152316-153750 GCF_000696425.1 Galeopterus variegatus | reverse complement strand
ACTGTCCCTGGTAGATCCTACAGGCCAGGTACTAACATAGGATTTTTGCACATGTTTACAACCAGTGATTTCAGATGCTTGGCTGAGAGAACTAGGGTAGTGCTCTGGGTAGTTGGTGAAACCTGGGAAACAGAGAGAGTTCTCATAAAAAAGGGATTATTAGCTATAGATCCCCACCCAGCAGCACCATCTGCATGCATATCCTCTACAATGACTAAAAACTAAGAGAAATTCCAGTGTCTATGGCTACTTTATGTCCTTTTACAGAAAGTGCATATAAGAAAGGCAGGGAATCTCAGCCAACATAGAAGTTAAGTGCACGGTCTCAAATTACCAAACAATTGCAGAGTGCTAACAGCATGAGGGAAATACCAAATTCAACCATCAGGGAAAATCTTTCACCAAAAGAAATATAACCGATGAAAGAATTGTGTGTGTGTGTGTGTGTGTGTGTNCAAAATAGTGAGAAGATTTTGTTTTAAGACATTAAGTGATAAAATTGTCTCACACAACAAAGAGGTCTACCAGTAAATCAGGTAAGATTTATTGGGGGATTCATATGTTTATCAAATGTTACACATACAAAAATGAGAAAAAATAAAAAAGATTTAAAAGATTTTATTTCTATCCTCAAAAACTATATAATCTATTTGTTAAGACTCACACACATATACAAATAAATAAATGAAAGTGTAAAGAATCCTATTACAGATATGTGATAAAAAGTATACCTTAGCATGATTATTCATTCTAAAAGCCTCTGTTCTCAGCCTTTGTCCTGAGATAATGATTATATACACTTACAAGTTATCACTATTAGCTGAAAACACAGGTCCATGTCTCAAAGTGAAGGTGGGGATGAGATGAGGATGTGAGTGTCAAATAAGATGTTGTGAGATACAAAGGAAGATAATTGAGGAAGATTACATGACTTATTTCATTTGCATAAAATATGTTAAATTTTAAAAGGGTCTTTGTTTTGTTTCAAATGGCAGACAGGGTATTTGCTACACATTTCAAAATAAGGAAGGAGATATTTGTAAGGAATTTTTGTATCACTACAATGCACTAGGATGAAGACGTTTGGAATGGGAAACCACAGAACTGGATGAACATAGCAGGGCAAAGGTGCTGAGAAAACTCAGGAGGAATACAGAACCCAGGACCAGTAAAAGAAAACATCTAAAGAATTTACCTTCATCATTGGCTACACTTTTTCCTCTCCCACTGTCCCTGGTAGATCCTACAGGCCAGGTACTAACATAGGATTTTTGCACATGTTTACAATCAGTGATTACAGATGCTTGGCTGAGAGAACTAGGGTAGTGCTCTGAGTAGTTGGTGAAACCTGGGAAACAGAGAGAGTTCTCATGAAAAAGGGATTATTAGCTATAGATCCCCACCCAGCAGCACCATCTGCATGCATATCCTCTA
>NW_007732436.1:149353-151696 GCF_000696425.1 Galeopterus variegatus | reverse complement strand
CCTTCAGAAACTGGTGAGATAATCCTACCCATGAAACAGAAGCAATACAGCCTGATAAAAAGAGGTGATTATACAAAATAACTTATTAGAACATTTGGAAATTGAAAAAAAAGTCATTCATAATGGAAATTGAAAAAAATAATCATTCACACTTAAAATAACTGCAGTAGAGAGGTAAAGGGAACAATGGATACACCACAAGAGCAAATTGATATATTGAACTATCTGGCTGAAAAAATTTCCTAAAGGCTGCTCAAAGAAACAAATAGTTATAAGTATGAACATAAAGGAAAAGTAAGAGATTATTTTTTAAAAAGTACAGAGAAGTTCTCATTTATCCAATAAGAGTTCAAGAAAGACAGTATAAAAAGAATAGACGGTAGATATTATCTGAAGAAATTTCAGCCGAGAATTTGCCAGGACTGAAGAAATACCTGAATCCTCATATTGAATATATCATAAAGTTCTTAGCAGGATAAATTGGCTGAAAACAAACCAACAAAAATTAGACAAAGCACAGCAAAATTTCAGAATGTCAAGTACAAATGAAAACCCCCAAATTACCATTTAGAGGAAAATAAGTTTTAATGCCAGAATTTGCATTAGAAACATTGGGTAGAAGAAAGCATTGAGGATAAAAAATTACACAATAACAACAAATATATACTCATGCTACACACACACACACGCGCACACACACACACAGAGACACACACACACACACACACATACACACAGAGACAGAGAGAGAGAACACAAAAGTATGCAAAGTCCAAATGGACTAATGATCTATATGTGAGAAAATTTTTTAAAAATTTAGTTACACATTAGAAAAAATGAGCATTAACCATTTAGTTCCAGCAAAATGCTTTACGTATTTTGATGCACAATAATTCTGTAATATAGGAAATTAGTATATCTACTTTGCAAATGGAGAAACTGAGATTCAATGAGGCAAAGTACTTTGTCCAAGTTCGTACTGCTAGAAACCTGTGATTCAAACCCAGGTAGTCTTGCTCAATTCCCTATTCTTAACCATTTCTCTGCACTGCCTTTCCAGAAAGAAAATATAGAACAAAATCTAGGAAGTAGAAAGATTTTATTTTTTTAATAGCCATCAAGGTAGAGAGTAATAAGTTTGCCCACGTGAAAACTGAAATATTTTTATGACTAAATATACCATAAACCAAATAAAAACACAAGAAAACATATAGGGGAAAATATTTACTATATATTACAAAGTATTAATATCTGTAACTTATTTTTAAATTCTTACAAATCAATTACAAGAAGTAAGAATACTAATAAAAATATTAAAAGGTATATCAGGATATTTATAGAAAATAACCAAAACAGATAAAAATTCTTAAAAACACTACTAATGAAGGAAATGCAACTGAAAACAATAATGAGGTACAGTTTAACTAAGATGCCACAGTGAGAAAGTGTGATAAACCTACTGTTCTTACAGATATGAGAAAATCTGTACTTTCATGGATTGATGAAAAGGGTGAATTGGCATAGATATTTTGTTTGGCAATTTAGATCCTCTTCTAATATTAAAAGAGTGGTCATCTTCCAGGACCTGATAATTTTTACCTTTCAGATTCTACCATAGAGAAAAGATATTACTCATGTACAAGAAAACTTGGGCAAAAATCTTAATTGCAGCATTATTTGTGATAATGAAAAATGAGAGATGAATTAAATGTCAATCAGTAGAATAATTGTAATATAAACTGGAATGCCCATAATATAAACTACTAGAAATAAGTTTTAAAATGGGGTCATTAATATGCAGTAAAACGAACTAAGTAAAAAAATTGCATATTCTTGGGTAAAAGAAACAACTTATTGAAAGAAAAACATAATGCATTCTTTTTATTTAAAACACATATTTTATTAATACAGCAAAATCATGTGTGTACAATATAATATAAAGTAAAAAAAATCACAGTTAATCATTTGCAAAAATAAAAACCAATAGGATAGCAGTTGTTGTCACTAATGAGAAGAAGAGACACAAATATTAGGGGTAATGGGTTAGAGGCAAGTCTATAATTACCTGAAAAAATCCAACATTTTTTCCTAAAAGAATATATGTATTTTATTTTGCAATTAAACTTAATTGGAAAAATGAGATGTTTCTATTTGTTAAATAATTTAAATATTAATACTCGCTACTTGGAATGCTTATGGGCATTATTTATAATTAATAAGCAGATTCTTAATCTTTTCTTTGGTATTTATATTTTTCTGTGAATAAAATTCATATTTAATATTTACTTACATTTATTTATTGATAGCTTTTATATAATTTGAGTACCCCAAAATGTTGTCATT
>NW_007732436.1:145193-148491 GCF_000696425.1 Galeopterus variegatus | reverse complement strand
TTACTTACATTTATTTATTGATAGCTTTTATATAATTTGAGTACCCCAAAATGTTGTCATTGTTACCTGAAATCTGGAGAAATTTATTAGTCTCTTCCCTAGGAACTATGTTTAACAGGACAACAAATTAAATATTTGCTTACCAGAAATGTCAGCCAAAAAATTACGTAAGGTGTGGTAGGCAAGTTAAACTTGATAACTCAAACCTTTGATGCCTCATCTTTTTGAAACTTAAAATACTTTTTGTATAATAAGAAATAGAATGAATTTAAATTCTTACTAATATTGAGAGTGATGACATTAAAAAGTAAGATGTTATAAAAATTTCTCTATATAATTTTTCCTTTTAATATTGATAATGATGAAAAATGTTAACAAGAAAAGATTTAGGGTAATGAGTATATTGACAACTTTCTCAAGTATCAAAAATTTTAAATGTTTACATGTTCATAATTGTAAGAATTTTGGTAAATGTTTATATGTTCATAATTGTTGTAAGAATTTTGTTTCTAAGAATTTATCCATTCAACTACAGTATTTTTATTTTTTTTCTTCATGGTAAACATAAAATTATAGTAATACTTATCCCAGGGGAAAAATTTTATGATGGAAATAACTGCTTTCAAACTTAAGAAAGATGTAATTTTAATCCTCACTCTGGGCTTTGGTAGCTCTGTGTCCCTGGGCAATTAATCTCAATATCCTCTATGTATCACTGAATTTTTCTAAGAACTGATCAAAATACCTGTATTTATTGCTAAGCAAAGTGCCTGGTGCATGATAGGCAACAAGAAATGTAAGTTCTCTCCCTCTTTCTTTCCACTGAGAAGATTCAGAAGTCCCAGAAAGTGCATCAAATCCCATTACTGGGTATATATGCAAAGGAATCAAAATCACCATGTCAAAGGGATAACTGCACCTGTATGTCTATTGCAGCTCTGTTCAAAGTAGCCAAGATATGGAACCAACCTAAATGTCCATTGACAGGCAACTGGATAAGGTAAATGTGGTATATATTCACAGTGGAATACTACTCAGCCATAAAAAAGAATGAAATTCTGCCATTCGCAGCAACATGGATGAGCTTGGAGAAAACTATAAGTGAAATAAACCAGGTACAGAAAGAGAAATACCATATGTCCTTACTCATAAGTGGGAGCTAAAAAATCAATAAAAGAAGAAATAAAGGAAGAAAGAACAACCACAGAGAGAACCAAACTATGGTTACTGGAGGTGGGAAAGGGGGAGGAAGAAGGAGGTTAGAGAGAAACCAGGTAATGGACATGAAGGATAATTACATTTTGTAATGATAAATATGTTAATAATCCTGATTTGATCATCACATATTGCACACAAAAATTGAACTCTGTACCCCATAAATATATATTTTATTTTCAATAAAAATAAAATAAAATATAAATATAAATATAAAAGAAAGTGCATTCAGAATTAAACCATTCCCTTTCATAGCAACAGATTGACCCAGAAAAACAATTGTCAAATGCAACCCCTTGCATTAATGCTTATTCATTTAGAAACATTATTTAAAAGTTACCTTTAGGGTACATGGTTATGCCTGGGAAACATAAAATATCAAAAAAAAAAAAAAGTAGTTTACTTAATTGGGTTTACTTTGTCATTGAGAGTCTTAACAGAAACAAGTAACAGGTTTAAACTTGATAAATAAAAGGTCTCTTTACAAAACTGTTGACAGAGTTTGGGGTTCTGACGTGTTAGGATTGTCACCGCCTTGGAAAAAGTGGCTGGAAGGAAATGGCCACTGTAGCAGAGCTATTGCTCTCACAGAGGAACACAGCCAACCCATAGAACAAAGCAGAGAGAGAAAGAAGGAAACAACAGCCAATTTCTCACTCTCGCCTGGTCCTCTGCATCTCTTAATAGAGCTTCCCAGCGCTCAACTCAGCTGGAATCCAGAGAGCAAGGGATCAGCCAGTTGGAGCTCAGAGGAGAGTCAAAAGGCCTGAGTAGATCTAGAGAGGAAAAGAGCAAATACCGAGCACAGCTACCTGCCTTGCAGGATTGATATGAGAATCATAAATACCAGTTTTGAGATGCCCAGTAGAGAGTGAGGTACAGAATAAAGGCTCAATTACTGGGACTCACAATACATATTAGTTACCATCACATTTTTCTGAAAAACAAAGAGGCAAAGGAAAGGAGAAAGGAAAAATAGAACAGCGGGAGAGCTTCAAATCCACTGTGTTGCATATTTTCTTTGACTTGGAGTTGGTAAAAATCATGAGTCCACAAAATGCATTTAGATCTGTTCAAATCCTTTTATATTTTGACTATCAATTAACTTAATTACTTCCTTGGTACCATAAAAGGGAATTTTTTCTTCCCTACTACTATAAAGAACAGCATGTTATCTTGATTCTTGACACCTTGCCACCTATAGCATTTTTAAATGAGAAAACAGATCTTTTTATCTGCGTTCATAAATCTTATTTTTTAAATGGCCTTCATTTTAATTGTATTTTATTAGGATGAGTCTTAAATATTAGTTTTCTTAAATAATTATTAACAACAAAGATTTTTGTTTCTAAAATTAAAATAGAAAATAATGTTTTAAAATATCTTTCACTTAGAAAATTTTAAACAATTAAGTGGGTATTTCAGTGTGCACTAGCAAGCATAATATGTACATTTCATGACTGAAAAGTATAACTCAAAATTATATTTCATGATAATCATTTTTATGTAAACTTGGAAATAAGAGACAAAAACATGCCAGAAAAGTATGTGATTGAAACTCCACACTTTTCAAATATATTGCATTTTGAAGCCAAAAATTTATATTTGGGAGAAACATGTGTCACCTTCTTTGAGAAACTTTACGTTTTAATGTTTTTGAGATCTCAGCACTTTATACTGACAAAATAGATATTATATAATGTTACAGATGTCATTGGAAATGAAATAATTAGTATGTGAAAGCTAGGAAATATGGCAATCCTTAAAGTTCATCATTTCTTACGTATAGAGAAGGCCTGAATGTAAAATTCTTTCAACACCTGTTATCTGATTAAAGTTTTTCTAGAACGGAAAATAAAATTCTGTTAGTACTTGCTAAATTTCTGTGTTTAGCAGTATTATTTTGACACATGCTTTTGTGATTCCCAGAGTTAGTGAACAAACAGAATGAGGCTGGTCTCTGGGGGTTAACACCTGTCGTTTTAATGTTTTTGAGATCTCAGCACTTTATACTGACAAAACAGATATTATATAATGTTACAGATGTCATTGGAAATGAAATAATTAGTATGTGAAAGCTAGG
>NW_007732436.1:137413-145122 GCF_000696425.1 Galeopterus variegatus | reverse complement strand
AGATATTATATAATGTTACAGATGTCATTGGAAATGAAATAATTAGTATGTGAAAGCTAGGAAATATGGCAATCCTTAAAGTTCATCATTTCTTACGTATAGAGAAGGCCTGAATGTAAAATTCTTTCAACACCTGTTATCTGATTAAAGTTTTTCTAGAACGGAAAATAAAATTCTGTTAGTACTTGCTAAATTTCTGTGTTTAGCAGTATTATTTTGACACATGCTTTTGTGATTCCCAGAGTTAGTGAACAAACAGAATGAGGCTGGTCTCTGGGGGTTAACACCTGTTTATCTACCGATCAGTGGTGCCTTGTGTCGATCTTCATACTGTTGGGAACAGACTCATCCTCAGGTCAATGTTTGCTTGGAGTGTCATCAAGGCAATGCTATGTTTTTGCCAGAAGCAGTTGGAAGAGAAAGAGAGAGAGAGGGAGAGAAGCAAGGGGCAAGGGAGAGAGAGGAAGGGAGAGAGAGAGATAGGACATCTAAATTTGATAAGGTTTGTTTAAAAATTCTATTTTATTTTTTCTTAATTTTTATTGAATCAAAATTGATTATACATATTTTTCGTGTTCAACATTGAGATATGTTCATCAATTCAATATTACTAGCATATATATTGTTACAAATCATAATTATTCTTTATGCCCCTTGTCCAATCCCTCCCCATCCCCTTTTCCTTCCCCCCTCCCATCTCTAATTACCCTAGGTTTCTTCTCTTCTTCTAAAAGAATAATGGTTACTCTGTTTATTTGCTGTCCAAATGATCTGTCCAATGCTGAGAAGCATGATCAGGTCCCCCAATACAACCATAGAGCAGATGCCTCTTCTGTCACTCTGGTTTTGTGGAGAGAGACATCCTCCTCCTTTCTTTATCTCTCCTGGTGACTGTTCTTTTGTCAATGCACTCTAGTGGCTGGCAGACCATCTGCATGGTAGTTGTGGCATCTAGCTGCCTTCACAGCAGCCATGGTTATCATGGTGGCTGCAATGGGCCACCCACATGGAGATGATTTTGGCATGCTATTTGGTGCTGGTGATGTGCCTAATTGTGGGGAATGTCCAATCCCTGGCTCCATACCCTGGGACCCCGGGTGGGACCTGAGGCACTGGTGAGGGTGTGCCTGGTTTGGGGAGGAGGGTCCAGTCCCGTTCTCCATGCCCCAGACCCTGGGCAGGTCCCAAGGCTCTGGTGTGGTGAGCCTGATTGTGGGAGGGGGTCCAGTCCCCTTCTCCATGCCCTGGGTCCCAGGGAAGGCCCCAAGGTGCTGGCAAGGTGTGCCTGGTTGTAGGAGGGGGGGTCCAGTCCCCAGCTCCATATCCTGGGACCCTGGGTGGGCCCCAAGGCACTGGTGTGGTGTGCCTGGTTGTTAGAAGGGGCTCCGGTCCCCTTCTCCATGCTTCAGGTCCCTGGGCAGACCCCAAGGCACTGGCATGGTGTACCTGCTTGTGGGAGGGCAGTCGGATCCCCCTCTCCATGCCTTGGGCCCCTGGGTAGGGCCCTGAGGCACTGTCTTGGTGTGTCTGGGTGTGGCAAGAGGGTCCAGTCCCCTTCTGCTAGCCCTGGGTCCCCAGGGGGGCCCCAAGGCATTGGTGGTGTGCCTGGATTTGGGAATGGGGTCTGGTCCCAGCTCCAATCCTTGGGTTCCTGGGCAGGGCCCCGAGGTGCTGAACGTGTGAGTGGTTCTTGGTGGGGGTCCTGCCCCTGGCTCCATTCCTGATGTCCCCTGGTGGGCCCCAAGGTATTGCTGGTGTGCCTGGGCTAGAACTAAGTTTTTGTCTTTTGCTTACTTCTAACATGGGGGGACTTCCTGTGGGAACCAGTACTTGAGCTGTGTGGTTGAGTCAATTGCTGCTTTGCTGCTGATTCCCTAGGGAAGACTTTTTGTGCAGCTCAGTGTTTAATGGTTGACCCTATAGGTACTTCCAGCTCTCCAGAGACCTGGTGGATCTGGGTTATGTAGAATCTCTGATCTGGGCCTGAGTTTTTTCACCAAACCGCACCTTGTGCAATTCTGCATTCCTGACCAGTCTCCTCTGAGTGGTCCTGCGCTGATTGGGGGGTGGATCAGCTGTCCTTGCTGTGTCCCAGTGTTTTCCCGGTGGGCCTATCTCCCCCACTGCCCATGCCCTAACACTTCCCATTTGATGGGCCCTGCCCTGGTCCCTTGTGATGACTCACTGGCTTCTGAACAGCTCCCCTTTTTCAGCTGTTCTGGCTCCTCACTCCTGCATGGGTCCATGGGAACCCTATTATTGGTCTCGCTGACCTGGGGAACACCAAAGTCCTCTTCTACCCTTCTGCCTCCAAGTAACTCCATCTAAAGGACACAGCTGCAGCTTCTGCTGGCTCCCACTCCATGCGCTCTAGCATTAAAGCAGCTGCAGCCCAAAACTCTGAGAGCAGTCTTTTCTTTCTCTCATCGAGGTTTCTCCACCTTCATGAGTTCCATAGGTCTCTCCTCCTCTTTACCTGAGCTCCAGCAGCCCCAGCTTGGCTGACGTTACATTTTTATAGTTGTAAATTTGTTGATTTGTGGGAGAGAGTGTCTATTTCACCATCTTGACCAGAACTCTACATTTGATAAGGTTTATTGACTATTCCCTTTGCTTGGATTTGGGTAACGTTCTTTCATTCACATCCCCAATGACACTCATGGCCAACTCGTTCTCTGGTCAATTTTAAAATCGAACCAATACTTATGAAAACAAGTGGAGAGCTTTGATTTGAAAAACTCGCTTTGTACAGCTCACTGTGTTTTAACACCTAGGCATTAATTAGGCACCTCTAATGATGCTGTCGAGCTAGGGCTAGTGTCTGGTGCTCACAGACCCCTTGAGCCCATTCACAAACCCTTCACATGCAGGTCTCTGAGCTACGTAACCAGCAAAAAGTTCCTTGGAGCCTTGGTTGAAGTAGAAACAGTCTTTATTTAGCACACACAACACTGAGAGTTAGGCGGTACAAAGGAGAAACTGAAAAGCTCAACTGCTACTGGCAAAGTCCAAAGAAAAACAAACTGGGCAGCTGCCGCAGAGTAAACATGCTCTACTGTTAGACATCAGCTCTCTGCTGCCAGCCTGCTTCACAAACTGCAGAACACACAATAGCTACAAAACTAAAAAGCTACATTGGCGCACATGCGGACCAACTCCACCCACACACAACTTGTTTACAAGAAATGTGCTGCTTGACCCCCCAGCCAGACCTGAGCCAGGGAGCCTTACTAAATTATTTTATTTTCCCCACAGACGCCCACAGCTTAACTTTTATGTATTGGTATCCCGACAATTGTTCTTCCAGATCTGAATTTCTTTTATTACAGAGCCATTAGAGAGAAAGGAGAGAATCATCAGCACTGGTGCACATCAAAGCATTCATTGACTCTATTCCTGGGTTATAGTTTTGTATACTGACTCTGTAACTTTATCTTAAATTGTGTTTTTCCTTTATCCTCTACCCCAGCAAACATAGATGTGCAGATCACATTTGGTTATTGCTGTGAGGTGGTAACATTAGACAGTGGTAAAGGAGAATTTTAAAATAAGAGGAAATATCTCTGCCAATTTTGAGGTGGCTCTTCAGGAAGGTTCCCGATGGCTCTTTATGTATAGAATCTAGAAACCATTTTTATAGGTCCAAGTCTGGAAATTCAAGATGATGGTCAATGGAGTCACTATGACATTTTTGTCTATTTGACCTTCTTCGGGCCCATGAATGTTTCTGGAGGTGGATTGCATATACTAAAGTAGCAGTAGCACAGTCAGTGTGTTAACTTTTCACTATCTGGATTAAATGAGTAGTTGATTGACTGTTTCTTTTATGTTTCAATGAGCAATTCTCTCTGGGAATTCAAAGTTAAGTTAAGAATGTCACCTTACTTGGAAAATCTTACAATCTCATAGGAGAGAGACTATATCAATACATATTTAGTACATGACTGTTAATGACGGTGCACATGCTAAAGTGAAAGTATGTATGGGCTATAGAGAGCAAGGCAGAGAGGAGAGAGGTAGATTCTTGGATGGACCTTGTGGTTTGAATGTCCCCACAAGCTCATGTTGGAGCTTAACACCCAGTATGGTGGTGGAAGGTGGGGTCTTTCAGAGGTGATTGGATCGCCAGGACTGTGCCCTCATGAATGCATTGATCCACTCATGGAGTAAAGGGTCGATGGTTTAATGGGTTGTCATGGGCGTGGTTCTGATGGCTTTATGAGGATAGTAAATGAGATGCTTAGCTCTCTTGCACATGTGATCTTCACCATGCTATGCCTGCATGGCACCCTGTGGAGTTCCCACTCAGAAGAAGGCCCTTATCAGATGTTCCCCAAGGACAGTGGACTTCTCCTCCTCTGAAACTGTAATAAATAAATTTCATTTCTTTATAAATTATCCAGTTTCAGTTATTCTCTTATAAGAAACAGAAAACAGACTAATACAATGGAAGAAGAGAGAAAGCTTAGAATTAAAAAAAAAAAATCTAAACTAATCTATAGAGGACAAGATGTTTGACTGGTAACTAAGTTGGGGAAGATTTTTAAAAAGAGGATGTAGTTAGTACATGCAAAGGCTGAACACTGCTGGTGTGTTTGAAGATCTGCAAACAGGCTAGTACATCTTTTATCCAGAGCACATAACTGGGAGTGGCTATAAATGAGGTTTAAGAGGCCATCAGTAACCAAATAATGAAGAGACCTGTTCAGCATCCTGACTTGTTTGGGCTTTATGTGAGTGAGTCACAGCAGAGAAACACATTCTCAGGTTTGCATTTAGAATGCTCACTCGGAGAGAAGTGTGCATTGATAGTATCTCAAAAATATTTTCTTTCTTTTCACCACTCCTGAAGTAAAAATAATAAAGTGTGGAGGCTAAGTTGGATGTAAAATCATCTGTCAACAGGATCCTATTAGTATTCCCATATTACACATGGGAAAACTGAGACATATTGCCGAAAACTGAGACTTATGAAGGCTACATATATTTATACAGAAAGCAGGAGGATCAGGCGTCTCTAATCCCAAAGTCTGTGTATCTTTTACTAGACCATAGTGCCTCCCTGATGTTATATTTCTGTCCTTGGAATCACTGTACCACTTTGAACTTTCTTATAGTGTTTATTTTATTCTACCTTGAGTTACTTAAAACTCACTTTATACCTCTTTCTAAGCTGCACATTATGGGGGAATGTTTCCATATTTTAAAATTATCAGTCAATTTTAAAAAGCGAAATAATTATTTATGTGGTAGCACATTCTCTTATACTAATAGGTGCTTGACACATACCTATTAAATAAATAAATACATGGTTTTTTTAAGTAAATATAAATACCATTACCCATTAGCTGAGCAAATCATCCTTCTACTGCTTGTATTTGTAAAAATCTTCTTAGCTAGAAAGAGATGGGTTTTAAAACCTTCTATTGGTTAAAGGATCACTAATAAAGCCTTCTTTGCTTTGAGGCTACCAATTTGTCACATGCTATGGGCACTTCAGTTGTTAGGATGCTAAAGAATAAATCCTCTACTTAGATTCATTTAATTCTTTATCAGTTGCTTGAGTTCCAGAGAACAGAGCAATTTCCTGTGTTCAAATTTATCAGCGAAGTAATTTTTGTCAAGTGTCTGGAGGAGATACTGTGCATTAGAATCACAGCGGATTATTTAATTCCAGAAAGACATGCTTACTAGCAACTTCACATTTCATTTAGTATAAAACATTGCAACACAATTTTTAAATGTTTTTGTATAAACTAAATTTTAAAAAATGCTACACTTCAATTTATTTTTATAACATAATATATTTTCTTTTGATGACAAGGATTCACAGAGATTTATTTATTTATTTTTTCCTTCCACAGATACTTACTGTGTGCCTATTCTGTGGTAGGTTCTGTGCTAAGTGAACAGAAATATATGTATCTTATGCCTTCATGAAGCTTAAGTTTGGGACAAGTTCACAGTCTAGTGAGGGAAGGGCCTTGGATAAGATGACAAGAGAATTAAAAACACACAATCAGCACAAATCAACAGGCAGCATGGCATTATAAATGAAAGCTTCCTTGGTTGTTTAGCAAGACATGGTTTGAAAGATTGGCCAATGCATCATTATTCCAGCAAGAATTTTTGGAGCATTTTAAAAATGAAGAGTGCACCATTGCACCATGAAAACTAACCATTGAAGACGATGGAATAGAGCAGGGTCCAGCACCCGGTGACATAAATCAAACATAGGAAAAGTTGAAAGAACACCAATACATCAGCAGCAAATAAGGAAAAGTGCTCAGCAAATCACACTCTTGTAAAAAGAGGGCCTGACAAAAGAAAAATTAGGGTCTGGCACTTCTTATACTAGCTTCTTAAAATCCAGAAACAGTATAGAAAAGGTTAAATACTAAATTTTTTCATTTAGAGTTTTAGTTTAAAGGAAGGGTAAGACATAAGGTAGGGAAAGGGGTAAATAGGCAGACTTGTTGAAAAACGAGAAATCTTCAGAATAGATCCACCCTACCTTCTACCACCAGACTGCAACCGAGGCCAGCTGTCCTGTCATAGGAGAATGACCACAGACCGAGTGAATGAGATACACTTTTACTGCCTGGAATGGGCCCTGGCACAGGATGTTCAGACTTCAGAAAAAGACTAGAGCAAGTGTCCTGGTAAATATACAGACAGGTTATCATACACACATGCAAATAAATGAAACACAACATAAAAAAAATTAGTTCAAAATGATCGAAGCTTAAAGAAAGTGTAATGTAACCCGTGATACATGGTAGAGAAACAGTTTGCCTGTTTAAGTACATTAAACTAAGAAAAAAAAAAAACTTAATAAAAAATTCAATAAAATGCATTCTAAGATACTAGATTACTTAAAAAGGGATTTATAAACCATAAAAAATTTGAAAAGACCATAAATTGTTAAAAATACAATAAATACTTTAGGAATATCTAGGAACTAGAATAAGATAGCCAAAAACCTCATCGATATCATGATGCTGAAATTTGAAATAATGGCAATGAAGGAAAAAGAAAGATTCATGCAATTACAGAGATGATAGTTTCAGAAGACAAAAACAGTACAGTCTTTGAATACTTGGCATCCTTAATATAAATGTGGCAGAAAAAAATCTTTTCTAGATACAATACAGGCTATTAGAACCAAGGAGAAATTAATCCTTAGGCAGAAAGGACACATTTCCTTCTGTGTTAGAAAAAGAAACACTTATAAAATAATTGTCATTAGAGCATATTCTGGTTAAGTTTTTGAACATCAATTAAAGAAAGAATAGTTTAGGTATCAGTACAAATATAGCACGTCACTGGCAAGGGATACGCTACCTTGCTAGCTTTGCAAATCCCCCTACAACTTTCAGTGACAGAGGACATTAGATTACTGTCTATAAAGCTCAATAGAGAATAAAGTCTGATCAAGAATATTCTAATCGGGCAAAGTTTTATCTCATAAGGAAGGCAAAATCCTATTAGCTTTTCCAAATTCAAATATATATATTATATATACTTATGTGTACATATAAATATATATATTAAAAAATGTGTGTATTATGTACACATAGACACACACACACACACACATACTTCTTTATGCTTATATCCAGTCAAACAAGAAATCAACATAAAAAGCGTAGAAGTAGAGGAGAAACAGTGAAAATTTTACTAGTAAGCATTAATTCTATTTAAATATA
>NW_007732436.1:135697-136556 GCF_000696425.1 Galeopterus variegatus | reverse complement strand
ACACACACACACATACTTCTTTATGCTTATATCCAGTCAAACAAGAAATCAACATAAAAAGCGTAGAAGTAGAGGAGAAACAGTGAAAATTTTACTAGTAAGCATTAATTCTATTTAAATATATAACTAAGATTATTTTGGCTTAAAATAAAATCTGAAACGAGAAACTCTAATAAGTTAAAAATAATTACAATTAACATGGGAGAGAAAAGGAAGAGGTGGGAGGAGGTAATAGTGCCAATTATTATTATTTTTCTCTAGAATGAAATCAATTGATAATGCTTAAAAACAAATGGATGAATAAAATAGACAGGTAGATATAAAGCTATAGATAAAGATGTAAATGTTGTAGTAGGCAGAAATCTAAAATGACCCCTTAAAGTGGATTGAATTATAGCCCCCAAAACTCACTGAAGCTTGAATTGTGTCCCCCACGTTTTATGTATTAAAAACTTGGCCCCCACTGCAACTGTTGAGGGCGGGAAATCCTATTGTGGATATTAAAAAGTGGGGCCTTGAAGACATGATTGTAGGACTATGCTACAGTGAACGGATTAAAATTGGTGGTCATGAGAGTGGTTCTGAGGGCTTTAAAAAGAGAGTGAATGAGGAGGTTAGTCTCTCTCTCTCTCTGCCTCACCATTTTCGCATGTGATACCCTGCCGTCACTGTCACCACCGCCAAGGCCGTCACCAGCTGTGTTCCCCAGACTGTGGACTTCCCAGCCTCAGGAACTGTAAGCAATAAATTTGTTTTTCTTTATAAATCATCCTGTTCTGTAGTATTTTGTTATAAGCAACAGAAACGGACTAATACAACCCTACTATCCCAATCCCATATGTGTAAGGCCCTGTAGATT
>NW_007732436.1:131631-135146 GCF_000696425.1 Galeopterus variegatus | reverse complement strand
CCCCTGCCGTCACTGTCACCACCGCCAAGGCCGTCACCAGCTGTGTTCCCCAGACTGTGGATTTCCCAGCCTCAGGAACTGT
Source organism: Galeopterus variegatus (assembly GCF_000696425.1). Classification (NCBI taxonomy): domain Eukaryota; kingdom Metazoa; phylum Chordata; class Mammalia; order Dermoptera; family Cynocephalidae; genus Galeopterus; species Galeopterus variegatus. The sequence continues at coordinate 135,064 of NW_007732436.1, read as the reverse complement.
AAGCAATAAATTTTTTTTTCTTTATAAATCATCCTGTTCTGTAGTATTTTGTTATAAGCGACAGAAACGGACTAATACAACCCTACTATCCCAATCCCATATGTGTAAGGCCCTGTAGATTTCCCTCCTCTTGAATGTGGATATAATGAGATTTCACTGCTGTGATTAGGTTGCATGGTAAAGATGAAAGGGTATTGTGGATACAATCCTTTTTCTCTTTTAAAATGTTTATATCTGATTGTGTGTCTTCTTCACGTTACTAAAAATGAAATCATATTCATTGTTATAGTTGTTACTGGTGGGTATAGAGATTCTCAAATTTGGACCAAAATCAAAGGTTATCTTTTAATTCTTACCTCCTCTGTATATTTTCACAGCCAAGCTTCAAATTTACTGAGAGATGAGTAAAATAGATACTTTGGAAGTTGGTATCTTCTTTAGTATTGAGTAACCTGGAGACAGATAGATGAGTGTGAGGATCCTAGAGTCTTCTGGAGCTGATGTCACTGAGATCTCAATTTAGACTTCCTGAGATTTTTAGTTAGGAGAGTCTGGAGGAATGGCCCTGACTTAGAGAACTGCTGGTGGGAAAGAGAAACCAAGGTTCTTAATGAGAAACTCACAAGGAGTAAGGCATTCAGAGCTGGTCCTCCAAAATCTACACAAATATCTAAGCACTGATGGCTAATGTCAGCATAGTATACGGCTGTGCTGGAAAATATTGGTTTCGGCACAGCTTGTATCTAAGACTGGAAGGACTTCTGGAAAGTCCATTCTGGATGAGAGGATGCCTAGAAAACAAAAGAAGGATGGCCACTGAGGTGTGAACAAAGAGATCTGTCATTTGGGAACACTGCCTGAACTCCCTTACAACTCCAGGGAATAGATCAGCAGGGGTAATCCCGAGTGTATCAACTGAAGCAAAGGCACCAGCAAACATCTGATTTTGCAGATCTCTCTCTTTCTCTCTCTCTCTCTCTGGGTCTTCATTCAGCATTTGGAGTTAGAAATAATTCTTTTTAGGCAGAAAAAGCATTGCCATTTTTGGACAATTTGAGGTGACAAAAACAACATAAGAGAAAAGACAGATAAATACATAGGTAGGTAGATAGATGCAGACATAAGTATATACATAACACTACCAGTTAATTCTTACAACAATAAGGGGCTCATCAAGGGGAAAAGTGTAAATTTTCTGCCAAACAGGAAGTTCAATTGAGTAATTAATAAAATTATATATGTGACAATATTCGCATCTTAAGCTTGTGAATTTGCTCTTATTGGTTACTTAAAAAATTCTAGAATGACTCATCGGTCTGTTTAACTCAAATCTTTACCTTCTCCATTCTAAACTTCATAGAGCTGTACTGCACAAAGAGGGGGAACCCTACTGTAAAATTAAGTTAAATAATAATTTATTAATATTTATTTGTAATTGTAACACATGTACCACACTCATGTAACGTGTGTGTGTGTGGGAAAAGTATGGGATCTATCTATACTTTTTGCTTAATTTCTCTGTAATACTAAATGGCTATAAAAATAAGAAAGAAAGAAAGAAAAGATTATATATGCATATAAAAAAAAAACACTAGGAAGGAAGTACCCCCAGACCTCAACCTCAATCATGGTGGTTTTTCGGCTGATGAAGGTGTACTTTCTTTTTTTTTTTTTCTAATCTTTTTTTAATTTTTATTTTATTTTATTTTCCCTAATTTTATTTTGTCGGTATACAATGAGGTTAACTATTGTGGCCCATTACCGAAACCCCCCTCCCACCCAACAATGTCCTTTCTGTTTGCTTGTCGTANCAACATAAGAGAAAAGACAGATAAATACATAGGTAGGTAGATAGATGCAGACATAAGTATATACATAACACTACCAGTTAATTCTTACAACAATAAGGGGCTCACCAAGGGGAAAAGTGTAAATTTTCTGCCAAACAGGAAGTTCAATTGAGTAATTAATAAAATTATATATGTGACAATATTCGCATCTTAAGCTTGTGAATTTGCTCTTATTGGTTACTTAAAAAATTCTAGAATGACTCATCGGTCTGTTTAACTCAAATCTTTACCTTCTCCATTCTAAACTTCATAGAGCTGTACTGCACAAAGAGGGGGAACCCTACTGTAAAATTAAGTTAAATAATAATTTATTAATATTGATTTGTAATTGTAACACATGTACCACACTCATGTAACGTGTGTGTGTGTGGGAAAAGTATGGGATCTATCTATACTTTTTGCTTAATTTCTCTGTAATACTAAATGGCTATAAAAATAAGAAACAAAGAAAGAAAAGTTTATATATGCATATAAAAGAAAAACAGTAGGAAGGAAGTACCCCCAGACCTCAACCTCAATCATGGTTGTTTTTTGGCTGATGAACGTGTATTTTCTTTTTGCTATTGAAATTTCCAAATTGTTTGGAATAAATGTGTTAATTTTTTTCTACAACATTATCTTAAAAATAAATAAAATTTAGAAGTGGTGCACCGTCATTTCTTTCCTATTGGGTACTTCAAAATGTTCATAGAAGGATTCATACTTTTTTTTTTTTTCAGCATCCAGAATCTTTTTAATAACAGAGCAGGATCCAGGGTTAGTTTTTGCAGTTGCAACTGGCCCGTTGGCCTCTGGCACACTCGAACTTCCGTCCCTTGGAATGTACATAGGGTTTGGGGTGGCTGTGCGGTGTTCCCAGGGTCTTGCCAAAGTGCCAGGACACCTCTCAGTCCTTGTGAGGACCAGAGAGCGGACAGTGCCACAGCCCTTAGGGGAATCCAGAGCCAGCTGGTGGAAGGTGAGGATTTTTTTTTTAATTTAATTTATTGTGTCAATATACAATGTGGTTGATTATTGTGGCCCATTACCCAAACCTCCCTCCCACCTCCCTCTCCCCTCTCCCTCCCAACAACCTCCTTTCTGTTTGCTTGTCTATCTACTTCAAAGAATTGTAATAGTTTTGTCTTCTTCCACCCCCCCCCCAGTTATTTGTGTATTTATTTATTTATTTTCAGCTCCCCAAAATAAGTGAGAACATGTGATATTTCTCTTTCTGTTCCTGACTCGTTTTACTTAATATAATTCTCTCTAGGTCCATCCATGTTGTTGCAAATGGCAGCATTTCATTCTTTTTTATAGCAGAGTAGTATTCCATTGTGTAGATGTACCACAGTTTCCTTATCCACTCATCTGATGATGGACATTTGGGCGGGTTCCAGCTCTTAGCTATTGTAACCCAAAAGCACGGGCAACCAAAGGAAAAATAAACAAGTGGGATTATATCAAACTAAAAAGCTTCTGCACAGCAAAAGAAACAATTAACAGAGAGAAAAGACAACCAACAGAGTGGGAGAAAATATTTGCAAAATATACATCTGACAAAGGATTAATATCCAGAAGGCACAAGGAACTGAAACAACTTT
>NW_007732436.1:127017-130631 GCF_000696425.1 Galeopterus variegatus | reverse complement strand
AACCAACAGAGTGGGAGAAAATATTTGCAAAATATACATCTGACAAAGGATTAATATCCAGAAGGCACAAGGAACTGAAACAACTTTACAACACAAAAAAACAGGCAACCCAATTAAAAAAGACTAAATAGGCATTTCTCAAAGGAAGATATACGAATGGCCAACAGACACATGAAAAAATGCTCAACATCACTCAGCATTCGGGAAATGCAAATCAAAACCACACTGGGATACCATCTCACTCCAGTTAGGATGGCTAATATCCAAAAGACAGCGAATGATAAATGCCGGCGAGGTTGCAGAGCAAAAGGAACTCTCATACATTGTTGGTGGGACTGCAAAATGGTGCAGCCTCTATGGAAAATGGTATGGAGGTTCCTCAAACAATTGCAGATAGATCTACCATATGACCCAGCTATCCCACTGCTGGGAATATACCCAGAGGAATGGAAATCATCAAGTCAAAGGTATACCTATTCTCCAATGTTCATCGAAGGTGAGGATTTTGCCCCAGGCCTTGAAGATGCAGCTGCAGCCCAGCTGGTCATGCACAGCGCACACACCTTCAGTCTGGGCACCTCTTGAACCTGCACATCATCTGTTACGGTCCCCACAACCAGAGCCGTTTTGTTTTCCCACCCAAGAAGCTTCATCTTCATATCATCCGGGACAGGGACAGAGGCAGCCGGTTGGTGAGACTCATAAACAACCTCTTCAGCACAACTTGGTTGAAGGTGGAGTTGGTGCGTCTGGCCAGAAACCTGTACAGCTTGACCAACAGCCTTAGGTAGATGTCCTGGCTCTGGGCTCCTTGCGCTGAATCTTTCTGTCCTTCTTGACTCCCATGATGGTCCCTCCTGCTCAGCCAGGTCTGGAAAGCAATACTATCTTGTAATTCTATTTTTCCATGAACTTTTTAAAGTACCCTTATATCTGCAACTTATTTTTACCTTATATATCCCTTTACGGAATTTTATTTGCTAGCTTCTTTGCAACTAAGGCCCCTTTGGTAACTGATCGAATTTCCTTACCATTTTTTTTTTTCTGTTACTTTAAGCTTTAGCAATACAGAACTTCTTACATTTCTCTAAAGGCATTTTACTCACCTGTGTGCAGTTTCTTGCACTGTCCTCTGAGCTGGNTCTATAGGATCTAGAGCTTGAGATTTATTATCTTTGGGTGGTATACTTTCTTGGTTTTTCGCATTTCTGGTGTCTTTCCTTTGATGTTTATTCATTGTGGCAGGGGGTTTCACAGCCCACAGGTTTGACACTATTGCCTGACTAAGATGTTGCTGGGGTTGCCAATTTGGTATGGCTACCTCAGTGACTACTCAGTTGGATACTAGTGCCAGGCAAGTCCAAAATTGACTACCAGGAAGATGGCGGGGCACTGGCGCCGCTCCCACTTTGCATTCCCACAGCGGCCTCCGCAGCCAGAGTGGCCCCGGCTGCCTCTCACTGCCCCTGGCGCTCCCAGCTCCTGGTTCCAGCGGCGCCCAGGCCGGGGAAGCAACAGCTCCCTCCCCAGCAAAAACTGCAGTCACCGGACCCCAAGTCCTGGAGGCAGGTCTGCGCAGCCTAGCTGGTGCCGAGGGCAGCGGCAGAGAGGCCGGGTGCCGAGTGGCAGCCGCTCCCCCTGGCTTCTTCCCAGGGAGGGTTTTGTAAATTTCACAAAATGGCCGTGGGCTCCAAACCTCAGTGCCTGTACCTTGAGAGTCCCCTTCAAGGTCTCCGCAATCCTTCAGAGCAATCCACCTGGGTAGCAACAGCTACCCTCAGTGCAAGCAAGGACACCAGAGACCCTGACTCACCATCAGGCTTTCTGAGTTCTTCTTCTCGCTGGTGGCCTCTGGGATCCTGCCGGCGCAGGGCACGGGCGGCTCACTCCCTTTCCACCGCCATGTTTCAGCCTGACCTAGAGCACGCGAGGGAGACAGAAGTCGGCCGCAGGTCTTCGGCACCACGGCGGGTGTGCGAGCTGCGGTCTGCAGCATCAGGTGTGGGCGAGGGTGGGCAGCACGGGAACCATCTAGAGCCCAGAAACTCACCGTGCCAGCTGCGGCACGTGTATTTTCTTTTTGTTATTGAAATTTCCAAATTGTTTGGAATAAATGTGTGTTAATTTTTTTTTTCTACAACATTATCTTAAAAATAAATAAAATTCAGAAGTGGTGCACCGTCATTTCTTTCCTATTGGGTACTTCAAAAAGTTCATAGAATGATTCATACTTTTTTTTTTCAGCATCCAGAAACTTTTTAATAACAGGGCAGGATCCAGGGTTATTTTTTGCAGCCGCAACTGGCCCGTTGGACTCTGGCACGCTTGAACTTCTGTCCCTTGGACCGTACACCGGGTTTGGGGTGGCTGTGCGGGGTTCCCGGGGTCTTGTCTAAGTGCCAGGACACCTCTCAGCCCTTGTGAGGACCAGAGAGCAGGACAGTGCCACAGCCCTTAGGGGAATCCAGAGCCAGCTTGTGGGAGGTGAAGATTATTTTTTAAATTTAATTTATCATGTCAATATACAATGTGGTTGATTATTGTGGCCCATTACCAAATCCTGCCTCCCACCTCCTTCTCCCCCCTCCCTCCCAACAACCTCCTTTGTTTGCTTGTTGTATCAACTTCAAAGAATTGTAATAGTTGTGTCTTCTTCCCTTCCCCCACAAAGGCTATTTGTGTATTTATTTATTTTTAGCTCCCACCAATAAGTGAGAACAGGTGATATTTCTCTTTCTGTGCCTGACTCATTTCACTTAATATAATCCTCTCTAGATCCTGACTCGTCTCACTTAATATAATTCTCTCTAGGTCTATCCATGTTGTTGCAAATGGCAGCATTTCATTCTTTTTTATAGCTGAGTAGTATTCCATTGCGTAGATGTACCACAGTTTCCTTATCCACTCATCTGATGACGGACATTTGGGCGGGTTCCAGCTCTTAGCTATTGTAACCCAAAAGCATGGGCAACCAAAGGAAAAATAAACAAGTGGGATTATATCAAATTAAAAAGCTTCTGCACAGCAAAAGAAACAATTAACAGAGTGAAAAGACAACCAACAGAGTGGGAGAAAATATTCACAAAATATACATCTGACAAAGGATTAATATCCAGAAGATACAAGGAATTGAAACAACTTTTACAACAAAAAAAACAGGCAACCCAATTAAAAAATGGGCAAAAGACTAAATAGGACTTTCTCAAAGGAAGATATACGAATGGCCAACAGACATATGAAAAAATGCTCAACATCACTCAGCATTCAGGAAATACAAATCAAAACCACACTGAGATACCATCTCACCCCAGTTAGGGTGGCTAATATCCAAAAGACTGAGAGTGATAAATGCTGGCAAGGTTGCGGAGAAAAAGGAACTCTCATACATTGTTGGTGGGACTGCAAAATGGTGCAGCCTCTATGGAAAATGGTATGGAGGTTCCTCAAACAATTGCAGATAGATCTACCATATGACCCAGCTATCCCACTGCTGGGAATATACCCAGAGGAATGGAAATCATCAAGTCGAAGGTATACCTGTTCCCCAATGTTCATCGCAGCACTCTTTACAAAAGCCAAGAGTTGGAACGAGCCCAAATGTCCATCATCAGATG
>NW_007732436.1:124872-126075 GCF_000696425.1 Galeopterus variegatus | reverse complement strand
GAATTTTATTTGCTAGCTTCTTTGCAACTAAGGCCCCTTTGGTAACTGATCGAATTTCCTTACCATTTTTTTTTTTCTGTTACTTTAAGCTTTAGCAATACAGAACTTCTTACATTTCTCTAAAGGCATTTTACTCACCTGTGTGCAGTTTCTTGCACTGTCCTCTGAGCTGGAAGTGCTCTTGCCTCCCCTTGCCATGAGGCTGGACAGCTCCAGCCACATGCTGTGATGCAATGTTCACACTCTGTTAAGGGTTTCCAAAACCGATTGCTCCCTCCCATCTAGATAAGATTTGCTGCCTATTTTTTTCCTGATAGCTCCCAAGTGCATATCTCCAACACTGCATGGGATTGTATTTTATTTGTTTTTATATTTTCTTTTTATTTATGTATTTATTTATTTTTATTGGTTATGAATGTTCATGAGGCACAAAGCTGATTGTCACCCCTCGTGCCCAGGAAGTGAAGGCCAGATTCATACTGGCAACATGCCCATTACCACAAATTGCATTTGTACCCTGTGTCTCCCATCAATTATCCCCAACCTCTGTCCTCCCTCCCCCACTCCACTTTGTAGAGCAAGGTATGTTCTCTCCATCTGTGATTCCAACACACCACTGTGGTCTTTCTTCCTTCTTTCTCTCTTAGCTCCCACTTATATGTGATGACATGTAGTATTTATCTCTCTGTGCTTTGCTTATTTCACTCAACATAAGTTTCTCCAGGCTCATCCATGTCGTTGCAAAGGGGAGAATTTTGTTCTCTTTTATGGAAGAGTAGTATTCCATGGTGTATATATACCACAGTTTTCTTATCCAATTATTCATTGATGGACATTTTCCTGTGCAGAGAAAAGTGTCTTACACATAGAAAACACTTGCTTAACATTGACTGATTCAACAAATGAATGAAAGAACTCATGGTCTTAGCTTTTCTGCGTATTTAACTGCCTGTGTACCTTTCACTGTGGCTTACTAATGCAACTGGCAGAAATACACAATTCAGAAGATTGCCTGTACCACCATTTTGGTAATATTTTTCATATGTAATTATGCTTGTTTTGATTTGGTTTACTTTGAATTGAAAGAAAATTTAAAACAAATAAGTTTATAAACAACTCTCTGTGCTTACTTGATTATTAGAGCTTTTGAAATGAAAACGCATAACCCACTTGTTTATTTGTTAAAAATGTTCACTTTTTGAT
>NW_007732436.1:123788-124639 GCF_000696425.1 Galeopterus variegatus | reverse complement strand
TCACATAATTGAAGTCACCTGCACTTTAGTGATAAGGAGAGTCATTAACTTCTCTAAAGATTCCGGAAATATTGTAAGAAAGCAAATGTGCATGGTCATAATTTTGTATTTATATAAGCATTATAAGCTATAGGAAAGGACCAAACTATCACCTACAGGATCAATGTGCAAGACATATATACATGTTTTCTAATCATTTTGAAATACTAGACAAATTAGCATAGCTCTCTGGCCAAAGTAATCATAGGAACTGGGATTTTCCAGAGTCTTAGATTCAAACGTACCTCTTACTTCCTTGGGAAATCTAATATTTGTTGAGAAAATAAAGTGGAGGCAATCTGCAATTGGGTTTAGAATACTTTTGAAAAAAGAAAAAAAAAGAAAATTATACTCATCTATCTAGCCTTCAGCCAGTAAGATTATCTATACAGAAGTAGCTGATAAGCTCTCTTCATCCCAAAAGGAATAGTTAAAGCTCACTAACAGAGATTAGTGTGGGTTAAGGAAGTAGGAAAGTGAGAGGTCATAATAAAGAGGAGAAAATATGTCTTTATTCTCAAAAATGTATTAAAAATATAATGTTTACTTTCAAAGCATATGCTAACCTGAATAATAGACAACAATTTCATAAAAGCTCTTATGGGATTTACTTCAACTAATACAAATATTTTATTTATATCATCATAAATATCATTATATTGATGGTATTCAACGATATTATTTCTCAAAGCATGAACTATAGGTTCAAAACTGCTTAGTACGATTAGTTAAAATGGAAATTCACATATCTTGCCCCTTATTTATATCCTTAATTAAAAGCTGAACCTTATTTAGAGCTACTAAATAAGAAA
>NW_007732436.1:117899-122810 GCF_000696425.1 Galeopterus variegatus | reverse complement strand
GCACAGCATAGTGACTATAGTTGATAACAACGTATCATATACTTAAAAATTGCTAAGAGTAGACTATGTGCTCTCACTACAAAAAAATGTGAAGTAATGTGCATGTTAATTACCTTGATTTATCCATTTCACAGTATATGCATACCTCAAAACACCATGTTGTATACCATATATATAGACAATTTTACTTGTCAGTTAAAATATAAGTTAATTTAAAGAAACTTAGAATGAGTAAAAAGGAGCTTCTTGTCTTAATTATCTTACTAACACCCCACAAGCACACACAGAAACATTCCCATGCACTGCACATATTACATCTCTTCTGTTATTATAGTGTCAGTCAATTTATTTTATAAGTAAATCAGAATATCTGGATTGGAATTGTGGTTTTGCAACTAAGTAGTATAATTTAAGAGAATATAACCTATACAATGGGAAAAGGCCTTTGTTTGTGTCAAATAGATGACATTGAATTTCCCACATTCATTACATAATTGTAAATAATATTTCAGAAAAATAGACAACTTCCATAATCTACAAGATTGGATACAACTCTGCATGTTTTCAGGACCCTCTACGACTCTCTTGACCTCTGAATTACAGCCTTGTTTCTCATGATTTTAACCACCTCAAACTATCTTCTATTGTACAGACTTGCCATGAAATTTCAAGGTCTCCCTCTTCCTGAATGCCTCTTGATTTATGTGAATCCTCATTCATGCTGTGTGGCTTCGTTTACATATCTCCTCTTGTGAGGCTTTCCCTAATACTCCTGTTAAGTATTAGTTGCACACTAGTCTTGGTTCAAGGCATCTTGCAATATAGCATATGTTGCAGTTTAATTGATAGTGCCTATGTTCCCAGTCTCCAGTAGACTATGTGATCCTGGATATCAGAAAATAGAATATGTGTTCTATAATATAATAAGTGTAAATTTTCACCATAAAATACGTTCTCACCAGTGAGCTGCCCATTTCACTGCAAATCTTTGAAAACAAAGGGTTAAATGTGCTTGTGGAATCTAAGACAAATAAATTACTTTCTTCATCCTAAATCTAAGAAACCACTAGAATGGTGCTAAAAGAAAACAGACTAGATTTTGAGGCTAGATTTTACAGGTCTGAGCTAAAAAAAAAAAAAAGTTTTTCTTCCTTATGAAGTCAAACTTTTATGAAGTTGAACTTTTTGAGATTTGCCTAAGCAGAAATAGTGTCAAATCAGACTAAAAATAGATGACAAACACAGAGGTCTAAATATCTTCCTCTGTATTCATCACCATGCACTCATACCTGCCAATTTCTCTTTTAATTTGTCTACTGAAAATAAAATTTGTTGTGTAAGGGGAAAAGGAGACACTGGGAACATCATGGCTTACAGAGTTCCGTATTTGCCAGCCATCATGCTCTGAATTAGACTGTTTTGATCAGTAATGCATTATTTTGACCTAAAGGCCATACTCAGTACATTGGATTGCATGAGAAATTTTGTATTAAAAAGCATTCGTAAGATGAAATTATTCTTTGAATTTTTGTGTGTGGGGGGATTGGATATATGCCTGTATCTGTCACAAAATATAAACACAAGATATAAATAGTACACAAGATAGTACCTTCACCCTAACCCTAACCCCTAAGTCCTGACTCTAACCTAGACAAAAGTAGACAAAAGATATAACTAGTACATGTCTATTACAATTTCTACAATGAACTTCAAGAGTGACAGGATCCATTCCATCTTTCAAAGGTCAAGGAGACCTATGATGGAGAATTCAGACTGAACAAAAGCAGTAACAATTCAGAAGAATGTACACATGTTTAACTTCTGCTACTGGAAAAATTTAAGTTGGAGAAAAATGAGAGAAATGACTCCCTTCAAGCAATTGGGTTGAACATTAACAGTGATACATCTTCAATTTTTGTTTCAGGAATGGAAAGAGTTACAAATGGCATGCTTTTCTGAGACACAGTTGACAACAGTTGGGTTTTTAATAACAACTCAACCTTCCAAATAAATATGCATGTCTATTTGAAAGAGCGTGAAATCTTTGGACACGTTTGTTGTCAGGACCAAGATCTAGAGCTAAAATTGCAGAAAATATTCTTTTTCCCAATCTCGTCATTTAACAGGATTTAAATATTTCATCCTAGAAAATGAATTTGAAATGAAAAATGCTGCCTTTCTCTTCTTCTTGTAAATTAAACCTGAAGTATTAATTGTGTTAATTATTTACCAAGAAGGGAACACTTGGTATAAATCTAAGTCGTGGGATAGAACTGTCAGTGCTTCAGAAACTAATGTGAAAACTAAAATAACACCAAAGATAGCTTGATAAAACAGAAAATACACACACATTTTAAATGAGAAAACGTATTTGTTGCATAAAATGAATAGTTCCTGTCTTTCATATAAGAAGTATCTTGATGATCCTACAATAGTAAGATAATATTAACTTGATGGTGGTTTAATCGAGTGTCTATTTCTTCATGGATGGAAATGTCCTCCTTGTCTTTAAAATATCAGCTACTTAAAATTATTATTCATTGAAAGATCATTTTCCAGATGTTTTGCATTTAATCGAATAAGTAGTCGTTTAATTTTGTGCAAAGAGAGGTCTCAGAATACAGTTCTACTGGAAATAAAACTCTGCTGTTAACTTTTCATATTTTTATGGACAAAGTCTACAGTAACATATTTTCCCCTGTTCCCACTTGAACTGAGGTTGTCTATTTGAGTATGGCATGAGGAAGGCTAAAAGAAGTAAAAGTGGAAGAACTTAATCCATCCTACAGTATTCAGCCTTATCAACAGGGCTTAAAGACAGCTTCTGATCAGCATTATTGCATCTTTGATTTATGGTGTTTACTGTGGAGTCTGGGTTTGTGTCCTGGCAAAAAAATACTTTTTTCATAAAGTGTAACTCAGAACATATATTAATCTCTCTCGTGTGTACCATTTACTATCCTACACTATTTAAATAGACAAAGTGCTTTACTGTAGAGTAGTGAAAGATCTCTGAAAATATTTGTGTGGGACACAACTAACCAAGTTTACTGAGGTTATTACTTTCTCAACCTGTTGATAAGGCTTCTTATTAGAACAATGACTAAAGAGATGTGCTTAGCAGTGATAAATAAGCGAGGAGATTAAAATGCTTTTTCTTTATTTCCATATGATTGGAAGCCCTTTACATATTCCCTACATTAATGGATATTAACAGATATCTTCCCTACAGTAAGATATGCATAGTGTTTAAGTTCTTCTTCCTTCGACTTATTAATACAGGAGTATTCCCTAGTGGAAAGTGGGAATCAGAAATGAAAGAAGTCAGTCATTGCCGTCTTTTGACAGAGCTCACATCAGCATCAACACAACCCCATGTACACGCACACACGTGCATGCATACATACATATGCATTGATGTTGGAGAATCGTCCCAACATGAAAAGTAACTTTGTCATATTTAAAAATATTTTATTAGTCTATACCACCGACTTTTTTCCTAACACTCGGGACATGTCTCCAAATGATTTAGATCAATTGCCTGAAAACAGCTCAAATGCATACTAATCAGATTTATCTATTCTTATATATTTATTTTTTAAATGAGAAAAGTGAGACCAAGAAAACTGAAGTGACTTACTCTTAGTTATACAGCATAACAGATTCTTAAATTGAGATCTCCTGAATGTTCCCACTTATCCAATAATGCTCTCATCACAAGAAAATTTTGGAATTCTTTCTTTGGATTAGACTTTAGAGACTTTTTAGAAGACAAACAAAAATCCTAGTTTCATAGGTATCCATTACTCTGTATGTATGGCTTTGTTTTGTTTTTTGTCCAAAGTGATCAAACTTAACTTTATCCCCTACTTACTTATCACCCTTTGCTGTGTTGTGACCTCTTGGAGGGCAATTATATTATATTCCAACATTATTCAGGATAATGTTTGTTCCATTGTCAAATTGGTTATATATTTATTGAATGAATGTATGCATAACACACGCACGTTTTGTGCACAACTCTAATTAAAAGCATAGACTCTGATATAGTCTTTTCAAAATTTTCTGAAGTCTCCTCTTGCCAAAATGCTGAAATTTAATCTATACATGTGTATCTCCAGGATATTATTATTATTATTATTATTCATAGATTAACTTCAAGACCCTGAAACCAGCCTATCATAATGAAATGCTAATCCAACTGTCTGAGAACTTAAAGGTGTTAATGACTAGACTGGAATATTTTTTTTTTCTATTATTGTTATTTCATGCCTGAAACATTCAGTACTTTGGGCTTATGTTTCTATAAATGGCACAAAAAGAGTCTTTATAGCAGATCCTAAAATGACTGTGTGGATTTCAAAGAATGTTTTCCAATGGAAAAAAAGTGTAAATCTTTTATGTAGTTGAGTGCTAACACAGATTATTGATCGGCGTCAACAGGTGGAGCCAAGACAAATGGTCCTAATCTATGCCCTCATGAATATGTTAAACATGAGGAGACTATTTTTCCAATAAGAAAATTAATACGAGTTTTTTGTTCCATCATTCAAAGTCTCAGTCTGAAACTCAGAAAGTCTAAGGGAATCTCCAATGGTATATTTGAAAATCCTAGGTTACATATTTTGCCTGGAACTACTCATAGGGAACTGTGATTGCCATTTTTAGAAAATAACTGTGGTTACTTGGGCCAGTGTCAAGGTAACACTTTCCAAAATACAATGACGAGGAAGATTTACACGTCTCAAAGATATCTGAAGTTGATGGAGTCTGTGGTTACTTGGAGATCAGCAGCTCTTATGGGATTAAGTAGAACTGGGTTACGATCTAGACACACTAATTTTAAATGTTCTGAACTCACTCATTTCCTTCACGTGATCTTACGTGCCATGATTTTTTACCTCTCTCCAT
>NW_007732436.1:113675-117523 GCF_000696425.1 Galeopterus variegatus | reverse complement strand
ACACGTCTCAAAGATATCTGAAGTTGATGGAGTCTGTGGTTACTTGGAGATCAGCAGCTCTTATGGGATTAAGTAGAACTGGGTTACGATCTAGACACACTAATTTTAAATGTTCTGAACTCACTCATTTCCTTCACGTGATCTTACGTGCCATGATTTTTTACCTCTCTCCATGGCAGTCATTTTCCAAGAAGCAGGTCATTCAGCCTTCTTAAAACGTTACCTGTTATTGCACATTATTCTTTGGATGTTTATTTACATGCATAGGATACAGAGACATTACTACTGTGTATTGTTAAATAGGTAATGCATATACAGAGTATGGAAATACTAAGCCCTTAATGAAAGGTCAACAAATGTTAGTCATTTTTATCATCATTATTTCAATCATGCTCCCTAGTGCTTTTACACAGCTGTTGAATCAACCTTTGATACATGATACTCATTGTCAAATAAAACTACTACTTCAGGTGTTTAGATTTTTTTGAGGGAGGAGGAAGAAAAAGACTATTCATCTTCATTAACTACCTGTAATTTAGTCTTCTCCTAATCTGTATTTCAGCAGCTGATTCTTTGGATACAAAATGCAGAATTTGCCATTAATCATTCAACTTTATAAAATATAGATCAAGTGATCCAAATTGTTAAAATTATTTTCTATCTTTGTTTTACAAAGTACCACGTAAGGTTTCAAGATTGAATAGACATGCTTTGAGTGTTTTTTTTTTTTTTTTTTTTTTTTAACAGCTTTCTCCATTGTACTGAGCATAATTCTGAATAAGCACACAGCAAGCTTAAGTACTTTTTGGAGCATGAAAGAATTGAATGGAATAAATAGAAAGGGATAGGAAGAGAAGAAATCATGAAAGTGAAGAGAATTCTCTACAACAGAGTTCTTCAGACAAGTAACTGATTCTCAGAATCTTGGATCAGAGAACAAAACTATGATTAGCAGAAGTGGGAGAAAGAGAGAAGTTAGGGAGAAATTGGGTAATGGACACAAAGAATAATTACGATTTGTAATGATGAACATGCTAATAATACCGATTTGATCCTCCATCCCATATCGTACACAAATACTGATAGTCAACTCTGTAACCCACAAATATGTATAATCAATTATGTTTCAATTAAAAATAAAGTTTTAAAAAATGCAAACCAAAAAAAAAATTTTTTTCTGAACAGAGATTCACTGTATAAGAAACCAAGATGGCCACATTTTAAAAACAGATTTTTTTTCAAGATATAGGGAAGACATTTCCATTCTATTAAAATCAGACAGAGTAAAAGTGTTCAAAACAATCTCTCTTTGATATCCCTGTATGTCTTCAAAATTATTTTCTTCTTTCTGTTCCATAAGTTACTGTGAAATCTATTCTCTGTTGTAAACTGGGTGATGAAGAGGTTTTTTTCTCCTTATAACAGAGAAAATGGCCTGAAGTTAGAGCAAATATAAATGCTGATCCTCACAATTAGAAAAATAAGCAAACCATGTCATGGACATCATGACAACAGATCTATGCTGTCTCTGTTAGTTAGAAGTTGCTTTCAGCTGATAGAAATAGAAAATTTAAAAAACAGTAGCATAAAAACATGTAAATTAAGAGTTCCTTTCTCTCACATATAAGAAGTCTAGAAAGAGGCCACCCAGGGTTGATATGGCAAGCACGCAAGGATTGAAAACTCAGGCTCCATGTAGCTTCTGTTCCACTATTTCCCATGCTATCAAATTGGTTTCCATATTCCCAAAAGGGAGAAGTAAAAGGGAAGAAGTAAAAAAACTCATCAGCTGAATTAGCCCCTTTATGAAGCTTTCTAGAAGCTTCCATTCAAGAGACTTTCATTCATATCTTATAGACTAAAGAATAATGCATGGTCACCTACAACTGCAAGTGAGGCTGGGAAAGGTAGTTTTTAAGGTAGACCACTGTCACCTCCAACAAAATAAGGGAAGCTTAATAAAAAATCAGAAGAAAGTAGGCGGGGATGTGTGCCCCTTACATATCACCTTTTTTGATATCTATATTAATCCTTCCCTTTATTTTTCCTGGAAACTGCTGCAGAAAAAGCTCATTCCTTGAGCATGACAGCTATTGGAGAGCCTGGTTTCCAATCAACCCTAGCAGTTGAACTGCAGCTGAATACTGGTCATACTAGTGCCAGACACTCCTCTTTTAAATTAAAATCATTTCTCATTTCAGAAGCATTTAAATCACAAAGTAAAAAGCGTTCACAAGCACTATAAGATTATCCCACAATATATTGCTCACCTTTTCTAATCTCTTTCTTTTTACTCTTGGTTATTCATCAACTGTCAACCCTATGTGACCCAAATTTTTTCAATTAACAAATATTCACAGAAGTAAATTAAAAATAAACATTGTCTCAATGACACACACCCACAAAGAAATTCTTTCTGACTTTCATTAACCTATTTTGCCCACACTCTGCAAATGTCCACATTTATATCATTGTAAGATACAATTTGTTCAATACTACAGGATCACAAAGATCTTCTTGTCAAATCCCTCACTCAAAGAATTTATCTCATTTAAAGAGCTTCAGTCTTGTTCTCTAATATTTCCAGATTTGAATTACTTGCTACCTGAAGAGGCAGAAAATTCCTTTTTTGGATGCTTCATAGCTGGGAATTCTTCCTGTATTATAACCAATTGTTGCTCTGTAACTTTTACCGCCAGCCTTGCTTCTATTTTTATTCTGAACATTTGACTGATCTGAATCACGTATTTCCATGACATAAGATGACATAAAAAGTTACCTTCTTTGAGTGAGAACTATGGCCTATAATATCTATACTGTTCATATATCCTCAAATTCAGAAGTTGTATGTTCTGTACAGAGTCTTAATTTGTCCAACACTAACATTAAACAAAGCTGAAAGTCCTTAGTCTTGTGGTAAAGCTTGTTAGAACAATATTAAGTACTTCATTATTTATAATATCTCAGTCCCAGAAATACAGTGAGAAATGATAATTAAAAGCTATGTTGGTAATTTTATTTAATTAAACATTTTTACCACTATTCTCTCAATGTTTCTAGCCTATCTATCTCATGCCATTTATTATGTGTATATTGTCTGAACTTTATCTGAACTCTTAGACTTATCCAGCAAAAAATACGTCTCAAGAAAATAGAGAAATAAAACTATTTGGGTCTCTTCTACCACTCTATCTCATTTGCATGAACAACTTAACACAAGTCACAAATTTGGAGACAAGTTTGTCTCTGAATTATTTATGTATTTAGGGAAAGAATTTTTTTTTCCCGCAGATGTTCAGTACTGCTGGGCAAAAACATAGTCCCTCCAGAGTCTCCAGATTATGTTTTCCTGTGACATAGTATCCTAACACTTTCCCTGATGGAACCCACCCTCTTCACAGCAAACTGCAGTCACTTAAGTCATCCTAAAGACGAAATCCTAGAACAGATGGTCCAGGCAGGCACAAAGTTCAGCTGCCCATTCCGTAACAACTGCACTGCTTTAAATGATTAGGGGAATCGTGGATGCCAAGAAATGTTTATTGTTTTGGAAAGAGGGTGGGCCAAGATGGGATTTCACTTTCACTTTTTCCCAGATGAAAATATTCGTCAAACAGATTTTATGTGACATATCAGAACCACAGTCTCCATTTGCCACTGTCAAGACGTCCGATGGTTAAAGCAACTGGGAAAGGTAGCAATAAAATAAACTGAGTCCCAGCCAAGCAAATGCCAATTATAGTTTGTTTTAAGAGTGCTAGAAAGGACGGCAGGAGGCCAACAGCATGGTGGATGGACGGAGGCTGCTTAAAGTGCTTATAGCAAAGACTATGGCCTGTGAAATTCCA
>NW_007732436.1:111434-113085 GCF_000696425.1 Galeopterus variegatus | reverse complement strand
AAAAAAAAAAGAGAGAGAGATTGTCTTCAGTGTGGCCAATTTTTCTGGATCAGAGTAAAATGGAACTAATGTAGACTTCAAATTGCATTGTTATATGGTATCTCCAGGTAGGTACAAAGAGCTGTGTTACATTAAGTACTAAAAAGTCAGTGGTTCTTATGTGGATGTCCAAAAGGTCTTCTTTGTTAAAGAGAATGCAAGCATGCTGTATTTGGTGAGCATGCTGGCATTGGATGATTTAAATTGACACATGTATTATCCTGACTCATGTATTACTCCATCAAGCTATTGTACTCCACTGAAGAATAAAATCCACTTAATTGGGGAAAGCAGTTGTAATGTGGGCATAATAGGTAGATAATGCCACATTTACAAACAAGAAATAAATTTTTATTCTTAAGGAATTCTTTAAGTGGCTTTGTAGGTAAGTTGTCACATGGCCCATGTTAGCAAATTTTGAAAATGGATGATTAGCACTAAAATAGAAACCCAACCATGTATAGCAGAAATGCACTTCATCACGTACTTCATAAACTCTAACGAATATACTAACAAATCTCAAAAAAAGTGAATTTACTGTCTGAAATATATGCATATCTGAAAAGTTGCATATATCATAACTTTTTTATTGAAACATAGATGATTGTGCATATTTGTGGGGTACAGAGTTGACTATCAGTACCTGTGTGCAATATGTGATGCTCAAATCAGGATAATCAGTATATTCAACATTATACCATGTGATTGTTTTTTGTGCACCTTTTCCAATTCCTGCTTTATTCATCCTCCCCTTCCCCCTTTCCCATCTTTGGTAACCAAAATTCTGTTCTCTCCTTATTATCGTGGTTGTTGTATCTTTCTTTCCATCTTTCTTTTTATTTGTTGTATGTTTTGTTAGCTCCCACTTACAAGTGAGGTCATGTAGTATTTCTCTTTCTGTGCCTGGTTTATTTCACTTAATGTAATTTTCTCTAAGTTCAACCATGTTGCTGTGAATGGCAGTACTTCACTCTTTTTTATGGCAGGGTAATATTCCATTGTGTAAATATACATCATTTTCCTTATCTAGTTGTCTGATGATGGACATTTAGGTTGGTTCCAATTATAATTTTTTATAGAATAAGCACACATCAGGGCATTAGAAAAGTTTATCATTTAAAAGTATGCTGTAGTGATTTTAGAAAATGTGAAATCTCATTCACTGAACCTGTTTAAAACGAAGCACACCTTTGTACTTCTGGTTCTATTTTGTTGGTTCAACAAAGATATTTATGTCAATATATGGAACAAAATTAGGAAGTGAGAGGACTACCTAGATGGTTTTACATAAACATTATTTTATTGGGTAAATGCAAAATTGACTACTTAATTGTTCTTTTCAAAGTGTAAAAATGTGTGATTTGTCACAAGGTGAGAAGACCAAGGCAAACAATTATAACAATGCACCTGAGAACGTCTGCTTACTGCAGATATCTTTGTACAAAGGAAATAAATATTTTTTTTGTCCATCTTTTCCAATATTATCAGAATGATGTAGACGCAGACTGCAGGTAATAGGTTCTTAGCTCTGGGCTGTGCTGAAAATGGCCCGGAATTGATCAGTAGCTCTCATCCTCAGCTAATCATTGTACCCACCTGGGAAGATTTAAAC
>NW_007732436.1:108741-111176 GCF_000696425.1 Galeopterus variegatus | reverse complement strand
GCACCTGAGAACGTCTGCTTACTGCAGATATCTTTGTACAAAGGAAATAAATATTTTTTTTTGTCCATCCTTTCCAATATTATCAGAATGATGTAGACGCAGACTGCAGGTAATAGGTTCTTAGCTCTGGGCTGTGCTGAAAATGGCCTGGAATTGATCAGTAGCTCTCATCCTCAGCTAATCATTGTACCCACCTGGGAAGATTTAAACAGTATTGACTCCTGGCAACCATGCCCAGAGATTGTGAATTAATTAGTCTTAAGTGTGTCATGAGCATGGTGATTTTGACAGCTTCCTAGGTGATGCTAATGTGCAGTCACAGCTGAGACTCATTAATCTGGATTGATCCAGTGCTTCTTAAAATTCTTTGGATGTAAGGTCTCTGAGATGCTTGGTAAAAATATGCCTAATAAGCTACACAGGTGGTTTACATTCAGGTGGTCCTTGATCCACATTCTACAAAAACAAAAACAAAACAAGACAAAAAAAAAAAACACCAAACAAAAAAGCAAAAACCTTTTGTCTTGATTTAATTTGGTTTTTAAACCCTGGACTTGTCACCTGGTGACACTAACTTGAGCTATGCAAAAGTTCACCCAGAGTGCATTATTCTTAATGTTGGCAGTCCCCAGAATTCATGGAAACAAAAACTTTCACAGAAGTTTCTAAACAATTGTGCTGCCACATGCAATGCCATGGGTAATTCCAAATTCCCATAAGTCAGGTAAGTCTCCAGCCAAAAAAAAAAAAAAAGAAGAAAAAGAAAAAAAGAAAAGAAAAAAAAGTCTAAATAATGAAGTACAGCATATGCTACACTCAGATTAAAGATTAGGGAATTCAAAAAGAATCTTTTCTTTTTTGGATTGTTTTTGCCTTAACACACTTAACATGTCTATGAGCCAGCAATTTCACTATCAGGCATTTATCCTAGAGAAATGAAAACATGCATTCCCAGAAAGACTTGTACAAGAATGTTTACAGCAGGTTTATTTGTAAAAATGAAATATCAGGAACAACCTAAATGTCTGTCAACAGGTGATTGGACAAATAGATCGTGGTGTATGCCCACATGAAAGACTACTCAGCCAAAAAAATGAACAATAAAAAAAGTATAAGCAACTGATAAACAAAATAACACAGACAAATCTCAAAAACACTATGTTGAGTGAGGGAAGTATGAGACAAAAGAGAATATTCTATATGGATGCATTTATACAAATTTCTAGAATAGGTAAAATTTATCTACATTCATAGGGATCTTAACGATGATGCCTCAAGGCAGGAAGATTAACCAAAATGTGATAAGAGGGAATGTTATGAGAAGATGGAAACAGTTGGATTTCCTAATATTCATAAGTTCAAAAGTTTCCTAAATTTATCATGTTAAACTTGGAATTAGTCAAGTGCATAATTCTATTTAACCTGAGTGAGATAGCATAATATTACTGGTTATAAACAAGCCACTACAACTCGATTAAAAATAATAAATTAACTTGCATATTAATCACTATTCAAGTATACCAAAAGTGATATTGAAATATGTACCAGGCACTTAGGAAAACAACCATTGCTAACATTATCATGTCAAACAACACGTTCTTCAAAATAAGTAAGGTAGACAGAAAAGAATTCTGAATAAATTACATATAATTCTACAAAATGACAGGCAGATATAATGTGTGTGTGTGAGAGAGACAGAGAGACAGAAACATTGATTACTGATAATTACTTACAGAAATAAAACAAGTTGTGACAATCAATTTTTCGATACTTGACATAGACTTGTACTGACAAGGGTTGGAGTTTTTTTCAATCAAATTTTGATGCTTAAAATATTAACTCTGTCCATGAGCCTGGTGAGGCTTTTATATTTTTATTTTCCTGGACATATTTATTTTCTGCACTGGGAGTATAAATTCAATTCAAAATAATTTATTGGGAGGCAGTTATATGCCAGGACCTGTTCTGGGCAAATGTATGAAAGTATGTTATAAATGCTTATATTTACCAGAAGCCGATCGATTTACTAGATATCCCTTCCTTCCTCTCTTGCTTTTCTTAATTCTTCCTTTATTTTATTTTTGTGAAACTCAAGAGAAATATTTGTGCCCCAGTAAATACATATTGGACTACGTATTCATTGGGTGTTGAAGCTGCTTCAGTAGCCATCATTAGCGTTTCTAAATCTAGAGTTTCCTTTTTTCCTGGAAGCCATTTAGAATAGGCAGTTAAATTGATGTTCAACTAAAATAAAGTCTAACCAACCCTGAAAATTTGCAGTCAAAAGTTTTCCTAGTAAATAAGAAATCATATGCAAGTCCCTTCCCATAGAGCCAATTGTGCTCTGGAAATTGAAGGGCTTCCTAACAACATTAAAAAAAAAAAATCACACTTGCATGAAAAAGGAACTTCTCTCTTAGAATTTGGTTTTAGAG
>NW_007732436.1:101486-108021 GCF_000696425.1 Galeopterus variegatus | reverse complement strand
AAAAAAAAAAAATCACACTTGCATGAAAAAGGAACTTCTCTCTTAGAATTTGGTTTTAGAGTTTCCCATTTCCAAATTGGAAAGTGGCAGAGTTTTCAAATTACATTTCAAGGTCATTTTACACAATATTAGGGTGGTTCTACCAAGGTTCCACTAACTGCATTTTATAGGAGCATTCACCTGTATGGTAATCCTTAAAGTGAATACAATTCCAGGATTTGCATAATAAAAATGTTCTTATTAAAAATATTCGAGATACATTTTATTTTGCTTTGAATCTGAATGTGGTCCAATTTGACAACATCCCCCTCCTGCTCTTTTACAACCCCACCCCCCAGTCAAAAATACCATGTGGTTTGCCAAGAAAGTGCCTTTTCAGAAAAATTCCAGGCACAAATTATAAAACTTTTTCAGATTCCTCATTCTTTTACTTATTTATATTTATTATGCATATATTATGTCGTTTGCATTGTATGGAGATATCAATATATTCTAGCCATATGTATGAATATATGTACACATAATTAATCAGAACTCTAATTCTATGGACTCTAGGTTTTTAAAATCTGTTGCTTAAAGAACATCTAATCTTCATTAAAGTGCCCTTTTGTTCCTGGACTCCTGGTCTTTGTTTGTGGGTGTCGGTCACAACTATTTGCACTTGACATAATTTAACGACAGTTTGTCATGATAATGGCCAGGCTCTTTTTCTGTCTCCCAGACACAACAAAGAGAGAAACAGACAAGTTGGTTAAATCCCGGTCAGGCATCATTGAAAGCATTATTATATAATCACCCTTTTAAAGTCATTGTGTGGTTTGAGTTTCTTTTAGAAATTCCCTTTGAAGTCACAAAAGGCTTTTCTATCAAAATATTGAAAAGCAGCAGGACTTCAGAGCCATCCCAAGTGAAGTCAGAATCAGGAATCTCTGAAGTGTTCTGATGACAGGCATCGTGGAAATGTTCCTGGAAAGGGATAGAGAACACAGGGAGAAAGTGGACTTCTCAGCAATCTGCAAGACTGATGAAATGTTTTCCTTTCTTGTTCAAGGGCTAAGACTTCTAACCAAGGGTTAGGACGTCTTAAATGCAGCTCTGTTACCTGATCCTTGGGATTTCAGTTATTTCTTCATTCCGTTTTCTTTACTTAGAATTTTTTTTTTNTTTTTTTTTTAATGTAACCACCAGAGGGCATAAGACATTACATTTCAAAGTGCTTAGAGTAACGTTTCAGCGGCTAGCTCCATCTCCATAAGAGCCCTTGCTAGGTGGAAACCTACGGCTGTGCATGGAGCCCTTTCATGCCACCCTGGGCCCTTCCATGTTGAACACAGGCCCTTCACCATATCTCCTGCCTTTCTAGAACTTCCATCAGCAGCATTATTCTTGATGCTTGCCAAACAGATTTCCTTGCCAAATAGATTAAGCTATTTTTTACCTTCTACTTTCATCACATTAAGCCACCCCTTGTTCCTTGATTTGGGTCACGTGGAGTTCAAGGCAACAGTGAATTATTCTTCAGATCTTTAGCCTGTATCCCTATGCCTTCGGGGCATTCCACTACCTAAAATGCAGGGAAAACATTTGAAAAGACATTTGCCAGATGTTCATTAACCAAATTTTTCTACGCCTCCTTTCCCTGGTTCCTCTATGAATATTCCCACCCAGTTCCTGTGACTTTCGTGTGTGTGTGTGTGTGTGTGTGTGTGTGTGTATGTGAGTGTGTGTGTGTGTGTGAGAGAGTGAGTGTGCGTGTGTGTGCATGCAGAGCTTTATATTAGCTGGCCATTCTGCTGCTAAACTTTCAGATTTAGCAACCTGGTTTAGGCTGGTAAGACTTGGAAATCCTTAACTATGTCAATACATCACTCAAAAATGACTCTCTGCTCTAAGTTCTCCTAGAGCTTCAAATGCTTTTGTCTAGGAGATCCACGCCTTACCTAATTTATGACATCTTAGGCACTGGGCTCTTTACCAACCTTGAATATGGCATGAAGGGGGATGTTGGTGATTAGAATCAGTAGGGTAACTTGCTTAGGGTAAAGCGCCATAGGCAACTATGTTTAGGCAAAAGACAACTTCAGCGACCTTGAAGTCTTCTTCCTGTCTTCCTTTGAAAGTAGTCCTTGTCTAAATTACATTTGTCATTTACTAGTGTCACATGTTACTAAGGAAGAACACAGGCATAGATGTTGCAACAGCCATAGAAGGTGTCTTACACATTAAATCAGAATATGACAGTATCCAGGAGCTTGTAGACAACTCCCCTATGCCAGCTGTCATCATCAGTACTCACTATTTTCATACTCTCTTTTAAGACATGATGGCTTCTGCCTCTAATACTTTCTTCTACTTCTCAGCACATCAGTGCTCTGGAGGAGGACTGTACATTGAAGATCTGTGGGCTGCTGCTCCACGACACCTTACAGAGCAGTTGTTCCCAAATTCAGAGTGCATTAGAATCACTTACAGTGCTTTTGAAGATGTAGACACCTGAGCCTAATGCAGTAATCCTGGGAAAGAATTCAGAGCTTAGTGTTTTCAATAGGTATCCAAAAGTTGTTTTGATTTAGTGCGTAAGACACCTTCTATGGCTGTTACAACATCTATAACTACATTCTTCCTTAGTAACATGGGCTCAATTCATTGGCCAAGAGCAGGGAGACATTAAGAACTCAAAGAAAGTTGTCCCTAATCCTCCCCACTCAGAGGATGAGTCAGGGTTGGTCTAAACCAGTATATCAGTTAGAGTTGGAGCAGCTGCTATAACAGGTAGACCCCAAAAATCTCTTTGAATTAACAAAATTAAAATCTATTTCTCATTCACATAGCAGTCAAAGAAGGTGTTTGTTATGCAGGATGCTATGTGGTAATTTACAGATGTCTTGCTTCTTTCTACATTTCTCCTAGTCCTTAGCTTCCTTGTAGCTTCCATGCACACACACACACACACACACACACACACAGAGAGAGAGAGAAAGAGAGAGAGACAGACAGAGAGAGAGAGAGAGAGAGACAGAGGTGGAGGCAACATGGAAGGAAGAGACATCCACTACTTCATTACTTCAACACAGATGAGAATAATTTCTATGCACAGTCTACTGGAAGGATCTAGTCACATGGCTTCATCTAGATTCAAGAGAAGCTTGGAAACATGCCCCTTGTTTAGGACTCTGCTTCTCAGCAACCATTTTACACTAGGGAAGAAGAGAAAAAATCTTTGACGACCATGACTGTCATAGTAATTCTCCTTTGCCAAAGATTAATTGATAGCCACATGACTGAATTATGTCTACTGAGATTTAAGAGGACAGCATCTAAGAACATTGTTGCTTTCTGCCGACTGACTCTTAATCCCTCTTTCTTTCTCTTTTCTCCTCTCTGGAAGAAGGATGCAATAATAGAGGCATAACAGTCATCTAGTGACCGTGAGGAAATGAAGACAAGCCGATATGCAAAGAATGGTACAGTTGAAAAAGGAAAGAGCCCAGCTTTGGATTGTGTCCCTTAGCTACTTACTCAGTCTTGAATGTTTACCCATAGACTCACTGTTACTGAAAGCATAAAACCCCAATTTCTTTAAGATCATTTACTAGTCCTGGCAGATGATGACCTACAGATCACAATCTTAAAACCACTGATCTAAAGCTTATCAACCCACCCTGACACACCAATAGATGGGAGTTACCATATGGGAAATGCTACCTGCCTGTTGTAATAAATGCATAGCAGCTGTCCATGTGCAAAGCTAAGTGACCCGAGTGACCTAAAAGGACCATCATAGTGATAACAGCTATAAACACCAGTTCCTGTTGTCTTTCTCCACCAACCTGTCCTGTATACTACCTTATATTTCAGTGATCCACTCCAAACATATTGGAAGGAGAAGCTGAAAACCTTGTCTATGAACTGCAAGGCTCATGGGAACATCATAAGTACTTGGTTTGTTGTGTGGGGAAAGGAATTCNAACTTTCAGATTTAGCAACCTGGTTTAGGCTGGTAAGACTTGGAAATCCTTAACTATGTCAATACATCACTCAAAAATGACTCTCTGCTCTAAGTTCTCCTAGAGCTTCAAATGCTTTTGTCTAGGAGATCCACGCCTTACCTAATTTATGACATCTTAGGCACTGGGCTCTTTACCAACCTTGAATATGGCATGAAGGGGGATGTTGGTGATTAGAATCAGTAGGGTAACTTGCTTAGGGTAAAGCGCCATAGGCAACTATGTTTAGGCAAAAGACAACTTCAGCGACCTTGAAGTCTTCTTCCTGTCTTCCTTTGAAAGTAGTCCTTGTCTAAATTACATTTGTCATTTACTAGTGTCACATGTTACTAAGGAAGAACACAGGCATAGATGTTGCAACAGCCATAGAAGGTGTCTTACACATTAAATCAGAATATGACAGTATCCAGGAGCTTGTAGACAACTCCCCTATGCCAGCTGTCATCATCAGTACTCACTATTTTCATACTCTCTTTTAAGACATGATGGCTTCTGCCTCTAATACTTTCTTCTACTTCTCAGCACATCAGTGCTCTGGAGGAGGACTGTACATTGAAGATCTGTGGGCTGCTGCTCCACGACACCTTACAGAGCAGTTGTTCCCAAATTCAGAGTGCATTAGAATCACTTACAGTGCTTTTGAAGATGTAGACACCTGAGCCTAATGCAGTAATCCTGGGAAAGAATTCAGAGCTTAGTGTTTTCAATAGGTATCCAAAAGTTGTTTTGATTTAGTGCGTAAGACACCTTCTATGGCTGTTACAACATCTATAACTACATTCTTCCTTAGTAACATGGGCTCAATTCATTGGCCAAGAGCAGGGAGACATTAAGAACTCAAAGAAAGTTGTCCCTAATCCTCCCCACTCAGAGGATGAGTCAGGGTTGGTCTAAACCAGTATATCAGTTAGAGTTGGAGCAGCTGCTATAACAGGTAGACCCCAAAAATCTCTTTGAATTAACAAAATTAAAATCTATTTCTCATTCACATAGCAGTCAAAGAAGGTGTTTGTTATGCAGGATGCTATGTGGTAATTTACAGATGTCTTGCTTCTTTCTACATTTCTCCTAGTCCTTAGCTTCCTTGTAGCTTCCATGCACACACACACACACTCACACACAGAGAGTTCTTTCTACATTTCTCCTAGTCCTTAGCTTCCTTGTAGCTTCCATGCACACACACACACACACACACACACACACACAAAATTAAAATCTATTTCTCATTCACATAGCAGTCAAAGAAGGTGTTTGTTATGCAGGATGCTATGTGGTAATTTACAGATGTCTTGCTTCTTTCTACATTTCTCCTAGTCCTTAGCTTCCTTGTAGCTTCCATGCACACACACACACACTCACACACAGAGAGAGAGAGAGAGAGAAAGAGAGAGAGACAGACAGAGAGAGAGAGAGAGAGAGACAGAGGTGGAGGCAACATGGAAGGAAGAGACATCCACTACTTCATTACTTCAACACAGATGAGAATAATTTCTATGCACAGTCTACTGGAAGGATCTAGTCACATGGCTTCATCTAGATTCAAGAGAAGCTTGGAAACATGCCCCTTGTTTAGGACTCTGCTTCTCAGCAACCATTTTACACTAGGGAAGAAGAGAAAAAATCTTTGACGACCATGACTGTCATAGTAATTCTCCTTTGCCAAAGATTAATTGATAGCCACATGACTGAATTATGTCTACTGAGATTTAAGAGGACAGCATCTAAGAACATTGTTGCTTTCTGCCGACTGACTCTTAATCCCTCTTTCTTTCTCTTTTCTCCTCTCTGGAAGAAGGATGCAATAATAGAGGCATAACAGTCATCTAGTGACCGTGAGGAAATGAAGACAAGCCGATATGCAAAGAATGGTACAGTTGAAAAAGGAAAGAGCCCAGCTTTGGATTGTGTCCCTTAGCTACTTACTCAGTCTTGAATGTTTACCCATAGACTCACTGTTACTGAAAGCATAAAACCCCAATTTCTTTAAGATCATTTACTAGTCCTGGCAGATGATGACCTACAGATCACAATCTTAAAACCACTGATCTAAAGCTTATCAACCCACCCTGACACACCAATAGATGGGAGTTACCATATGGGAAATGCTACCTGCCTGTTGTAATAAATGCATAGCAGCTGTCCATGTGCAAAGCTAAGTGACCCGAGTGACCTAAAAGGACCATCATAGTGATAACAGCTATAAACACCAGTTCCTGTTGTCTTTCTCCACCAACCTGTCCTGTATACTACCTTATATTTCAGTGATCCACTCCAAACATATTGGAAGGAGAAGCTGAAAACCTTGTCTATGAACTGCAAGGCTCATGGGAACATCATAAGTACTTGGTTTGTTGTGTGGGGAAAGGAATTCAGGCAGAAAATGTTAATGGTCATGGGGAAAATATTTTTATTGCATAAAGTACTTGCCAGTGCTTCTGTCCACCAAGACAACACTGCCAAGGAGGAAAGTTCAGAGGTAAGAGATGATGCATACTTAGTGTAAACATGTGTTCCCATTTTCCTGGGGT
>NW_007732436.1:94523-100657 GCF_000696425.1 Galeopterus variegatus | reverse complement strand
AGTTCAGAGGTAAGAGATGATGCATACTTAGTGTAAACATGTGTTCCCATTTTCCTGGGGTGGATCCTCTTTCACTCTTCCTAGTTTTCTTAATTGCATCCCCTTTCATTCTCATATTCCATGGTCACCCCCATTTAAACCATAGATATGCCTTATGTATGCAGGGAAGACTCCATCTATATTAGCAAATTCAGTTTCAGGTGCTCTAGGCCAGGGTTTCCCATGATGTGACAGGGTAACTAGCAAAACATTCTAAACACATGGTACCCTGTACACTGGGGAAAATGAAGGAGACTGCACAGGACCCCCGCTACTCAAGATCCAACCCAAGAGCTGAGTGAATCAGCATCTCAGCTCATTTGCAACCCAACGTGGTTGTCGCATGCAGCACACACACTGGAAGGAAAGCCCCGCTGTAAGCTTTGCGTACTGTTTCCCCCCTCAGCATTTTTGGTTAGTATCTTTCTCCTGACAGCCTGATGCATAGTTAGAAATGCCCTAACTGGGGTGCCATTCCTAGAATTATTACGCAGAGATGTCGGACTACTCAGAGTTCCATGTTTCCTCCTCCAGACATCTGTAATCCACTGGGTCTTCAGCTCTGGCTGAGGATGGAGGCCCAGTAAAGACAACCTATGCAAAGGTGTTAAAGTTGTGCCCTTTCCCTGCCAAAGTTAAATAACAATTAGCAGAGCTTTTTGAAGACAGAGCTTCAAAGGAAGGATTCACTCAAAGATAGTTATTTCAGTTGCCTCAGGCAAGGCTGGAAGTGTCTAGTGCTATTTACATAAAACTAAATAAAGACTATTCTTTCACACCCCTAAGGACAGTTTTACAACTAAGTTTTCCCAGAAGGCCAGAATTGTATCATTTAGCTGTATTGGGGCAAGCTTTCCTACTTGTCTATTTCAGCAATCTCTAGACCCCAGTTTCATTATTTGTAGATTTCAGAATTGGACTAAATATTTCCAAAATTTGTGAGAGGAGGTAAAGTAGATTTGGGTTTGAATTCAGTTTTGCCATTTAGTCAGATGCTATGGCATCATAGGAAGTCTCAGAACCTCTTAAAACCTCAATTTTCTCTTCTGTAAAACTGGTATAACACAAGTACTTATCCTATGCCTGTTTAAGGATCATAACTCAATTTACTAAATTGACTGAACGTAATAGGACAGAATTAGGAAAGAGCCACTAACACTGTCCAGTAGAACTTCTTATGTCTCCTTCATGTTTCCCATTGTATTTATCTCTAAGAATGATATCATACCGTAATAGGACAGAATTAGGAAAGAGCCACTAACACTGTCCAGTAGAACTTCTTATGTCTCCCTCATGTTTCCCATTGTATTTATCTCTAAGAATGATATCATATATTTAGTTGTCAGAAATTACCATCTTGTGTGAAGAAAAATGATAAAAATAAAAAACAAATGAAGAACTTACGAACATGCATCACATACATACCAGTTCAGGCCTAGTCAGTGGTCTGTAATTATTAGACAAAACTATCTGACCCATAGTAACTTCATTTTTAGCTGTTTTACATTTAAATTCCTAGGAAAAGTGTCATTTCTGCAGGTAGGAAAAGTTGGAATCTGGAGAATTGTGTAGCATCACCATATAACATATCATCTAAGCCAGGTACTCCCGAGAGTGCTGGGAAGTAGTAGAAAAATTATAGTGAAACATCCCTGTAATCCAAGACTATCCCAGGTAAACCGGGAATGTGGACCCATCCTAGGTTTAAATGGAGGCATCAGAATAATATTCAGCTGTGAATTACAGAAACCCCGACCAACAAGGATTTTAAACAAAATAGAAATTTTACTTATTTTTCATTATGAGTTCATTGTTAACATTCCTCCCTTAGTGTCACCTTCTGTTGCTGATAATTGGACCCATGATACAGAGGATCCCAGGCTCCTTCCAGGTCTAATATGGTTGTTTGTGCTCCAGTCATAGGGTTTCTGTTGAAAAGAATGGAGAAGATCTTGCCTTCTTCCTTTGAACTCATATTGCAGAAACTGCACCTAGCACTTTTGCTCACATTCTGTGAGCCACAGCTACTTGCAATACCATATCTAGCTATGAGGAAGTGATTTTCTGGCTATAAAAGTAGGGGAGACAATATCGGTAGGAACTAGCACTTTCTGTCACTGTGACATTTAGCATTGGGTATGTGAATGGGCCTGATGTCTACTCGATATTACACGAATAAAATCATCAGATGAGAAAGTTTCATTTTGTCCTTTCACCATTTACTTTTCAATGTTTGCTCCAACATCTATTGCTACTTTTATTGAAATATCATTCTTTTTATTCAAGAAGCTAAAAATACTAGTGGTGAAAGAAAACACAAACAGTGCAGTGAAGAGGCACAAATACAGACACACGCTACACACACACACATGCACATGCACAAACACACTCAATATGCACAGAATATGTGATGTATCCTACGTGCTCCAGGGGTGAGATAACATGTGTCCTGAAAATAAAGGTTTCTGCAAGACCTTGGACTTTATTTGGGACTTACAGAGAAAATGCTTTGGTTATAAGAAGAATAAGGTGTGGTCAATTTAAATGGGAGCAATAACATGAGCAGAGGTACAAAAGCAGAGTGACCTCAATGGGAGAAAATACTGGACTTAGAGCACAGGGTACTTGTTAAGGAGAGGTGGAGGTGGAGGTAAAAGAAATGTGTGGAGAAAGCAGACTTTGATTCTCCCACAAGTACCTGTTGGCAGAGCTCTTGCATAAATCTACATCAATCGTGCAACCATGTGTGCTTATTCTGGGCACCCAGATGAAGAAAAATAATTTATCAAACATCTAAATGCCTGAGGAGAGTCCTAAGGTTTTTAATTGACAGAACTCTGTACCCATTATTATGCAAATGACCTTCTGTACAGTAAGCTCACACAAATTCTTTAAATAAACCACTCCCGGCTCTTACTTGGGGAGCTTAAAATATCTTCCAAGAAGTGTTCTGAGGTGAAGAAACACACTGAAAGGGTTCTTAGATCAAGCCCAGATTCTTCAGTGCTTTTGCCCGGCAGTTTGTCAGATCAAACATGTTGTGCAAAGGAGAACTTCTCAAAGATGTGGTGGGAGGGACCGGTTTTGTAGAGGAAGCACACAGGAATAACTCCCACATTCAATGACAAGAATAGTTAGTTCAGTCTTCTCAGTCCTCTTCTTGCTCATTCTGCCAAAAGCAGGAAACTCCAAGAAATAGAAACATTTTTAAAAACACAAAGAGAAATCTCTCTTCTTTTCCCCCTGCTTTTTTATACTGGAAGTGCAATTTCATCTTTTCTTTTGCAAAGCAATTGAAATGCTATGCCCATACGTGGATAAATCTAGCTTGATATTTCTGGTCATTGAAATCAGAATTGGGAGAACAAAATCAAATACTTACAAACTTTGGTGTCATGCTTGTGTCCTCTCTGACTATTTGTTTTATATGTTTTTAATTTCCACAAAAGGCAGTCAAATTCTTTCCTCAATGGATCATGAGCTTTCCCAGGAAAGACCTCCCAGTTATTTGTCACCGAGAAAAGTGACAGTGAAATGACAACATCAAGGAATCCCAAATAAGAAAGCCTGTTTCTCTGCTACAGAGCAAATGCACCTTGACACATGGCATTCCTCCTGTCATTTCCTATTTGTCACCGAGAAAAGTGACAGTGAAATGACAACATCAAGGAATCCCAAATAAGAAAGCATGTTTCTCTGCTACAGAGCAAATGCACCTTGACACATGGCATTCCTCCTGTCATTTCGATTAGCATAAATTATGGCCAGTATTTTTTCTTTCCCCGGTTTAAAGAAAGTTTTATTAAGAAACATTACAACATTTTAATTCCTATTTACATTTATTATTTACTTATTTGTTGCTCAAGAGACAATCATAGCAGCTTGCTATTAAAGGACAGGATATGCATGCTGTTTTTCAGTTTCAAGATAAAGACATTATCTGACTCTTTTTTTTTTAAAGACAATCATTTTGCAGTAAAGGTCCTTAATGAAGAGAGATTTAGTGGCAAAAAATACTACACACACAAAGCTGATAAACCTTCAGCATTCTGTTATGTGTGAGGTCAAGTTATTTCATTTCCTCCCATTGAATTGTCACCTAAACTAACAGTACAGTTTTTCTGTTTTAGAAACAAAGAATACATGTGCTTTTAAAAAACGAATTTGGTTTTGCGTAAGGTATTCTGAAGCCTTCACTTTATTAATTAATTAAAAAATAAAAATAAATAATTATTATCATTTTACATTCTAACTAACATGTTGCGGAGCAGCGGGAGGTGAGGGAAGAGGGGGTGTAGGGGACTGAGTTGGGGGTTGGAGGGTGGGGGCCTTCACTTTAAAGAAGCAAAATGAAATAAAAATGATGAATATTTGCCTGCTTTCAAATACAACGTATATGAAATACTGAGATTTAATGACCTTCCTAGAAAAGGTTGGCTTAATTCTCAAATTGCCAAGGTCAAGTTTCCTGAAACAGCAACACATATCAGCTTTGAATATTATTTTGGGTTACCTCCCATCCCCCCCAAAGTAATTTTCACATTATCCTCTGGGGTAATTGAATTGTGCACTATGCATCTGATATTTTCCATAGATTTTTTAAGGCATTTGCATTTTGGATTGAGAGCTAGATACGAAAAGTAAATCTTGCAAAAGACAGACAGATGCAAGCATGGGAAGGAAAGAGGAGTGGTGTCTTTGGTCTAAACAATTATCCTTTACTCTCACTGAGATGTTGGATTTGGAAAGGACTGAAACCAGTGAGGGAGGGGTCAACCAGAATTTTAAGGATATTAGCTCAATATATTAGGCGACCAGTATAATGAAGCAGTAAATGTTCCACCTTATCCAAAACACTAAAGCTTCAGCATCCCTTGGGCTCTGTCTTCATATCTTTCTGACTTCACTTAATTGTTAAACAAGATGATTTGACTGACCTTGACTGTTCAGGAAACAAAGACTCTGATAAAGACAGGAGTATAATAAGAGGTTTCTTGGTTTGATATTAGCAGATGACACCGGCAACCAAGTCCTCAGAAAAAGAAAATCTAGTCTGGGAGTGACTTATTAACTTAGCATTTTTTTATTGAGTATAAATTCTCAGAACACCTTCTTGACCGTGGCCATTTGCCAAGTCAACATCTATGTTTGCCATCCAGCTTACTTCGAATTTACAATAATGTGTGCCATCAGAGCCAATATATAAGGCTATTTTTCCTCAATTCAGTTTTATTACACAGGAAACTAGCATCATGTACAAATATACTTGCAGGATATTAAACATCACTCTTACTTAGCCAAAGATTCCAGAGTAAGAGAGATATGGAAAAAGTTTGACTCATTAAAT
Organism: Galeopterus variegatus; assembly: GCF_000696425.1. NCBI lineage: Eukaryota > Metazoa > Chordata > Mammalia > Dermoptera > Cynocephalidae > Galeopterus > Galeopterus variegatus. The sequence continues at coordinate 95,271 of NW_007732436.1, read as the reverse complement.
CTACTATAGTCAAACAGTCCTGCGATAAAGGCTGATAAACATCACGCCTATTGAGGATACTGTTTTATTTTTCCTCTAGCTTAGAATGCATCAGTATGCTGAGGCATTTTAAGGATTTGAGATGCTTTGCAAGTATTTATTTGAGATGAGACTAGAACCTACAAGTTGATTATGAAGCCAGGAAGAGTAGAACAGGAACATTTATTAAGCTAAATACATTGGCAGCAACTCAGTCTGATGAGAGGCAGATAAAGATAAGTGAAAATAAACTATTAGAAATGTGTGTTATTTAGCTCACAAATGCAGTTGTATTTTTTTTTGAGCTGAATGTGAAGTGTTTTGTAATTGAGCATTATAAATATTTATAAATTAATATATGTAATACATACTGATTTTTGTAAATATCAGTGAGGACATACTCTGGACTCAGTGCTGTGCCTTTAGGGATAAACAAACCAGATTTAAGCACTCCTATTCTGAAACTTATATTTTGGTTAGAGACATATAGAGCATGGAAACAAATATATAAACCAGGGCATTGTTAATTTTGCTAAGTGTTATGAAGGAAATATATAAAGAGAATAATCGGAGGTCAGGTGCTAGGATGATTGCGTACTTTGAACTATCTCAGTAATTCGTATTTATTGGTTTGGTAATTGGACAGGACCAGAGATAATTTGCAGGACTTTTATCAGCGATTCTGTGAAAATAAAGAGAAACACAAATGTTTATTGAGCAACTATTATTT
>NW_007732436.1:81932-94163 GCF_000696425.1 Galeopterus variegatus | reverse complement strand
TTATAAATATTTATAAATTAATATATGTAATACATACTGATTTTTATAAATATCAGTGAGGACGTACTCTGGACTCAGTGCTGTGCCTTTAGGGATAAACAAACCAGATTTAAGCACTCCTATTCTGAAACTTATATTTTGGTTAGAGACATATAGAGCATGGAAACAAATATATAAACCAGGGCATTGTTAATTTTGCTAAGTGTTATGAAGGAAATATATAAAGAGAATAATCGGAGGTCAGGTGCTAGGATGATTGCGTACTTTGAACTATCTCAGTAATTCGTATTTATTGGTTTGGTAATTGGACAGGACCAGAGATAATTTGCAGGACTTTTATCAGCGATTCTGTGAAAATAAAGAGAAACACAAATGTTTATTGAGCAACTATTATTTATCAGAAGTTGTTTGTTATTTAAATCTCTGTATTTAAATACATTATTACACCTATTTCCCAGATGAGTAAGAGGCTCAGCAAAGTTAAATAAATTAGGCAAGATATTAAGTTTATCACAGTGACCTGTATCCTTCTTCCCTTTGAAAAAGAAATGAAAGCAAACATTTTCATTAGGAATTCTTGTTTTAGGGGCCGGTCCGGTGGCGCACTGCTATAGTGCGCCGCTTGGGAGCGCGGTGGCGCTCCCGCCAAGGGTTCGGATCCCACATACAGACCGGCCGCTCACTGGCTGAGCGAGGTGTGGGAGCAACACCAAGGGTTGCGATCCCGTTGCCGGTCCCGGTCCGGTACGGGCGCGACACTGAGGGTTGCGATCCGTTGCCGGACACGAAAAAAGACAAAAAAAGGAAAAAAAAAAAAAAAAGTTATTCTTGTTTTAGACCTACAAAAACAAGGATGGTTTGAGGTTTCCACTACAGTATATATTAATATTTATATTAATTAACTGTCTCACTTTCTGACAGCATAAAAACTTAGTTGAAAAAATAGTCAGTGGTAGACCACAATGTTCTTCCTTCTTGGGCATCCTTTTCAAAAGACAGGTGATAAAACTTCTATTTTCAGACAAGTTCCAAGAACGTAGTTCTGAGATGACTCCTGGTTTGGTTTATGCTGAAATTCAGTGTTTTGAACAATTCTTTCTTTATTGAGGAGGCAAGTGATAAACATAGTCCTAGAAGCTTCCTTTCATTTTTTTTTCCGTCTTACTTAATGTATGACATTATAATAGAACTCTTTACATCCCCAAGATTGATAAACCAAATACAGTTATTTTTCACAAATAAATTACTTTATAGGCATGCAACACAAATTAGAAGTGACTAAAGATTATAATAAACATTTTCTCATTGTTCAAGCTGATATTGGCACTTAGTTATCAATACATTTCCTTAAAATACAGAACTTCTTCATGTCTGAGTTTTCATCAAATAAAAACTCTGCTGAATCCATCAACTTTTTTTCTAATTTATAAGGTTTGATATCTATTAATTATCCTCAAGAAAAGCAATGGGAAGATATGGAAGGTAGCAGGCACTTTAACTATCACAGGTCTTCTAGAAACTCCTATCAGCTACATTAGCTTTCGTCTTACCAAATATATTTATTTTATTCTCCTTTACTAAACATTTATGTCATGTATGTCTGCCCTTCTCTGGTAATACTCTTTTTCAAAAGAGTTAATTTTATACATGACAGCAGAATACAAAATCATCAAGAATAATAACTCCTATGCATGCTCAGAAAATTTTTAAAAATTAAATGATTTTCCCCATAATATATAGCTAAAGAGTAATAACATCAGAATTTGCATCTACATCTGCCCAGCTCCAAAGTCTTTCATTTTTCAATCATATTAAACTATCTTTTATATTTCTTAAATATCTATACTAATATTTCTCTTGAGCAGTTGTTAAGAAAATTAAGGTGTTTATAATGTGCATAGTTGCTGCTGGGAAATGGTAGGCATTCAAAAAAATGGTAAAACAATTTCGGTACCTGGAGCTGATAGTTGCAACAAATACCTACCAATGTAGAACTGGCTTTGGAAATGTGTAAGGGGCAGAAACTGGAAGAATAATGAAAAGTATGGTAGGAAAAAAAACCAAAAAAAACAAAAACAAAAACTCTGTATTAGAATTAAGAATTTAGCTATTCTTAGAAAATAGCTAAATCATTGTAAACAGAATTGTGGTAGAAAATGCAGGTTAAAACAGTGCTGCTGAGGACTCAGAAGGAACAGAAGACTATGTTATTGAAAACTAGAGGAAAGAAAGTACTTGTTACATAGTGGCAAAAAAAACTTTGCTGAATTTTGTCCTAAGGTTAGGTGGAAAGCAAACTTACCCATGACAAATTTGGATGTTTACCTGAAGATATTTCCAAGCAGTGTAGAAGGTGCCATCCAATTTCTTCTTACTGCTGATGGCAAAATATGGGAGGAAACAGATGAGTTGAGAAAAGGTCTTTTAACCAAAAAGGAACCAGGACTTTATGATTTGAGAAATGATCAGTCTATCCAGACTTCAAAATAGAATTAAAAGATTTACTTGTGGTGGTGGGCATGTTGATAGCATTGATTTGATCATCACTTCTTGGGCACAGGTGCTGATGGTCAGCTCTGTATCCCTTGAATACATAGAATCAATAAAATAAATAAATAAATAAATAATGTATTTACTGCTAGGGAAGTGTGCTCTAGCAAGAAAGCCAGGGGTGTGGCTGAACAACGTTATGCTAGTCCTCACAAGAATCCACAGTCAGAATATTCCATCAAATAGAGGGATCTTAAAGATGACAATGGAACCTGGAAAAAAAAAAACATAGAGGGATCTTTGAAGAGATGAGTGTGAATCACGGATCCCATCAACCATCCCAGCAGAAGCCAGAAATAGAGGCATGATTATCCAGAAAAGATCTGTGAAGGAGCCTCTGGAAGTGAATCCCTCAGACGTAATGGGGAAACTTAGAAGGTTTTTGAGAATTTTATACCAACAGAAACACTGCAGCTTGGGCTGAAGGAAACTAAATGAAGATGAAATGAGGGAAGGCTGTGGGACCCCCAAGATTCTATAGGCAGGAAACAGGCCAATAAAACTACTCAGATGCAAATACACAACACCCTTCAAGAAATAGGAAGGATGACAGAGACGGCAGAGGGCAAGGCCAGAGCACGTCCCGGAAACTGCCAATATGTTACTTTACACAGTAAAAGGGACTTTGCAGATGTGCTTAAACTGAGATCTTGAGATGAGAAAATTATTCTGGATTATCCAAGTGGATAATCTAAATATTCAAGCCACAGAGGATTATTTCCACACCTTGGTTGCAGATGTGCTTAAACTGGGATCTTGAGATGAGAAAATTACTCTGGATTATCCAAGTGGATAATCTAAATATTCAAGCCACAGAGGATTATTTCCACACCTTGGATTCTAATGGAGTTTGCTCAGCTGGATTTTAAAATTGCTTGGGACTTGGGACTCCTTTTTTTCTTCCGTTTTATCTCCTTTGGATAAGGAATGTTCAGAACTATTATCATAAGCCTGCTCCAGCACTGTATTTTCAGAGGAGATAACGTGTTTTCTAGTTTCACAGGTCAACAGATGGGGAGGAATTTTTCCCCATGATGGATTATACACAGAGCCTCATCTATACCTAATTTAGATAATAAGATTTGAGACTTTTGAGCTCATGAGACTTAGATAAGATTTTGGATTTTAGTTGCTGCTTTGGGAGACCTTGGGATGGGGTGAATGTATTTTGCATGTGGGATGGACATAAATTTTGTGGGGCCAGTTGAATACTGTGCTTCAGTAAATAATGACTCCCCACAGATGCTGTGCCCTGATCCCTGCAAACTGTGAACATGTTACTTTATACAGTAAAAGGGACTTTGCAGACGTGATTAAACTGGAATCTGGAGATGGGGGGATTACTCTGAATATCCAAGTGGCCTCAGTTAATCATGAGTCCTTATAAGAGGTAGACAGTAGGTCAGAGTAAGGGGCAATGATATGATGACAGAAGCAGATGCTGGAGCCATGTGCTTTGAAAATAGAGAAAGGGATTGTAAATCAGAGAATGTACATGATCTCTATAAGTGGGAAGAGTTAAGAAAACATAATATGAAGCTCTGCAGCTATCTTGATTTTAGCCCATAAGACACTTTTAGGACTTCTGACCTCCAGAACTGTAAGACAATAATTTACGATGTGTTAAGCTACTAAATTTGGGATAATTTGTTACAGCAAAATAGGCAATTAATACAATATAATAATTATTATCATTATTATCTTGCTTTTTAACATCTACACAGCCATTATGATGGGTATCTTTCTTCTTTCCATTATTTAGATTATTATTCTCTTAAATAGAAAATACTAAGCAGAAGGGAAGCAATTCATCAAGAAGGGTGAGTAATGTATTATTACAATGTCTATTTTGTAACAGTTGTGTATTTGTTTACTGCCTCATGTATTGTGTTACAATGAAGTATAATACACATTGAATGGCCTCAAAATGAAATATTTTAAAGATTTAATATTTAAGTTTTCAAACATTTAAAAAAAATGTCATCTATAATAGGGTTCAAACTTCTTGATAACATTATTTTGCCTCCAATAGCCCTTTTTTCCCTTGTGATTTACAACTCTAACCTCCAAGTATTTGAGTAATGACAATAGCCGAATTACTAAAAATGTTTTTCAAAAGTGAAATGGAAATTGAATTTTACAAGGAGATTTTTATTTGGCTTGACAAAATTGATAAAAATGTATGTAAAATAAAAACAAAAAGAAGTTGTGAATTTTTGAAAGAAAACTCTTTGGATTGCACACCTCTACTATCGCATATTTAAGCACAAACCCATAGTATTTGTAAATTCTTATGTTTATACAGTATATAAACTTACTATATTATGCATATTATATTTCACAGAAACACAATTTGATAAAAAGAAATAAAAAAATAGAAATGAACCTCTTTCATAATTTTCTCATAAACCTATAGGTCATTTTATGTACGTGCAGGGATGTGCATAGCCGGTTTGAAGACTGCTGTTCATAAGGCTTGGCCATGGAGGCAAGCAGACCTTGGTTTGGTTCCAGCTTCTTTCGCACCAACTATTGTGACCTCTGAAAAAAAAGATCTTTTTTTTTTTTTTTTTGAGTGAATTATATCACTTAAAGCACATCAAATACTTAGCACTGTCTCTGGAAATTAGAGCTTAACAAATGTTAAGGTATTAGTTGTGGTTGTTATTATATTTGCTTAAAATTCATATTAGACTTATTTGCCTGTGTTTCTTCTAGGTTTCAGCCTTTCTTGGTGGAAAAAAATGAATTTGGGTGAGCAAAAGCTCATCCTTCTTGGGTAACACACTTATTTTTAATTTTTGACAGTCTTTCCTACAATATCTATCTCAGTGACACTGATGGTTCTAATTATTCGGCTTTCCACCAGCAGTTGTAATTTTACCGATAACACACATTTGTAGATCTGTTAGTGCAGGTTCCTGTAGTGGATTGAATTATGTCCCCTCAAAACTCATTGAGGCTAGAATTGTGCCCCTCCCCAAATTTTATATATTAGAAACTTGGCCCCCACTGTGACTGCTAAGAGGGCGGGAAATCCTATTATGGTAGGTGGAGCCTTGAAGAGGTGATTAGATTATAGGACCATGCCGTAGTGAATAGATTAAAAATGGGGGTCAGAGGCGTAGTTCTGGTGGTTTTACTGCTTTCTCTGCTTCCACCGTCTTATAGTGTGAGACCCCTGGGTCACTGTTGCCACCACCAGATGGGCTTTGGACTTCCCAGCCTCAGAAACTGTAAGCAGTAAAGGCCTTTTTTCTCCATAAATAACCCAGTTTCACATATTTTGTTATAAGCAATAAAAATGGACTAATACAGTTTCCTATTTATGTGTCTTTTTCTTTGAGACACTTCAAGAGGTCAGAAAAGCATTTTTTATTATATATACCCCTAGTCCCATCCATAACATAAGCTAAAAAATAAATGCTTTCTTAACCAAATTTTTTATTATAAGAAGAGGGGAAAAGGGAGGAATTGGTAAAGGCCCATGAAAATCAATTACATCTTATAATGATGATATACTAATGATCCTAATTTTAACATCACATATTGCACACAGGTATTGACATTCAATTCTGTATCCCAGAGATATGTACAATCAACTATGTCCCAATAATTTAAAAAAAAAAACAAACTAAAAAAACTCTTTGCAGTTTGCCAAAACGTACATTTATCTAAATGACAGTATTTTGAGCTCCCTGAAGATCAGCACTCTTGGCTCACGACTCCCTGGTGTGGCTCTCCAAATAGTTATTTCATATAGAGCCACATTTAAAAAAAAATGACAAGCTACTGTTGTTTTAGTGAGAGGCACAGCTTTTCATTTATGTGAAAGGCATTCTCCTGTTTTCTTCTCCATCTTCCATACAATCTAGATTCTTCTCAGCAAGCATAATCAATACACCCTTTATTTATTTTTAAAGGTCATAGCCCTTTATTTCTTTAACTAACGTTTCTAGAATAGTTTGCAATTTATGAAGTGTTTTCCTCTTGTGGGAGGTGTCCCATAAGTCTGCTTAATGGCAACAGAATGATTTCACAGAAAGAGAGACTGTTGGTTGCTTATGCTCGAGTCTAAGAGATTTTCCGTCCTTTGTGTTTAGACAGTAGCACTCTCGCTCCTTTAACCCCCACCCCCTCGTGCATACATACCCACTCAGAGCAGTCAGGTGTAAAATTAGAAGGAACAGAAATAATAAAAGCATGGAAAATATGAGATAACATTTCTAAAAATAATGCTTGTGACAGAAGCAGATCATTTGGAAACCAGTAAGAGGGTGTTAAGTCCTCTTCAGACTGAATTTCTCAATGGTCCTTCATGGAGGCTGCTGTTAGTAGCAAACTGGGACCTCACATTTCTCAATAACCTTCCTGTGTCACTTACCTCTGATTTTAGAAGATTGCCCAACATGAGATGCAAAGTTTCTTTTTATATCAAAGATAAGTGCATGCCCCCACTGCACTTCCTTTATTGCTTATTTCTTCCTGTTACTGCCACTGTTTACTTCTGCCCAATATGCAGGGTCAGGCTCTGGTTAGTTGTGAAATGTGTTAAATTTTCATTAGGCTTTTTAAATTCCCGGTACCTCTCTACATCAAACTGATGAAGGATCTTGTAGAAAAAGTATCCAGCCCATTCTCTGTATCTCCTAACGATTAAAACTAGAACAGGTTGGAGAGAAGTTATAAGAAAAGAGAATTTATGTCAGAAAAAGAAAAATCTGTTTAATGACAGAAGCTGTCCAAGAACACAAAGACTGACTTGGGGAAGTTGAGAACACAGAATGCTTTCTGGGTGGCTACTCAGATGGGTGGCTGGAAAGGGTTTATGCAGCACATGTGAGCTGGCATGGATGACATTAAGAAACATCTATATTAGGTTAAGTGATGCATCCTCAGTGTAACAAGTAAAATAAATGAAATGTAGAAAAAACGAAAAACAAAACATGGATTTTTGTTTTTCTGCTCCCTGAAAATGTAACTAATTTATTGCATATCATCCTGTTATTTTTCTATATCCATATATATGTCTTACTGCAATAGCTAGAGGGATCATTGTGAAATATAGTTCAACAGTTCTGTGTTTAAGTTTCCAATGACTCCCTGCTCATGCAGAGTAGAAGGCAGAGTCCAGGGAAGAACTGGCCTCTCTGCTGCAATTGACCTTACATCTTGCCTCTCATCCCTATTCCTGTGCCTCAGCCACGCTGTTCTTCAAGGTCTTCCTCCAACACACAAGGGACCCTCCAGATATGACACCTCCTGGAAGTATTTGTTTTCTCTGCCTGGATTGCTCTATCCTCTGATATTTGTGTGATTAATCCCTCCATCTTTATGTCTGTGTCAGATATCATTTTCTCAATAATTCTTGGTTTTCCTACTGTTAACAAAATTCACTGGGAAAGAATTTGGAGATACAGGGAAGCTTTATTTGGCAAACAGTTGGCGAACCAGGGAGACACAGTCAGAACAAAGAGGGGCTGTCTTACATAGCAAAGTTCCCACCCAGGTTCCCACCCAAATCGTCTGTGCAAATGAGGGATTCAAGCTTGTTCATTCCTGATTGGTTTGACCCACTATACAAAAGAGAAATCTGGCTTGCTGACTTCTGGCCAAGTTACAGTCCATTGGTTAACTTCAGGTGGTTGACCAGTGGCACAAAAAGGAACAGGTAACTTATGCAAGTCCCAAACCCAGTACACGGGTAACCTCTAGTTGGCAAGTGGATGGTGGCTCCAGTTTGAATTCAGACCCAGCTAGCCACCCCCAGATCCACCTTGAAGGACTGGCTTTTTCAGGATTCACACCACCCTTATTGCTCTGCTGATTGTTATAGTGGAGTATCATTGCTGCAGCAACCTTTCTAGAAACGTATTGGTGGATTGGCTTTAGTTCAGAAAATGGATAGAAGTTATACTAGTATAATTTATGTTCTTAAATCCTTTTTACAGCATATCCTTTTAAAATTCCATTTAACCTTAAGATTTTAGCATTGAATCTTTCACTTGAGAGATCTCTCCTGCTTTTCCCTTTTTATTGGGATTCTCAGCTTGCCATTTATGCTGCTGAGAACTTCCCTGCCAGTTTGCTTTGCCTTAGCCTTGATGTTCTGTAGTGTGCCTTTTTCTACTTCTCTTCTTCCCAAATGTATCAGTTTCTGTGGAAAGTTTTCCCAAATGGCAGATACAACATTGAGGGCTACTTCTCTTCTTCCCAAATGTATCAGTTTCTGTGGAAAGTTTTCCCAAATGGCAGATACATTGAGGAAAAAAAAAATCTGAAAAACTCACGTATTTCCTTAATAATCCAAAAGAATGCATTTCAAATGGTAGGATTCAGACATCAAAAGTAAGCATTTTTTTGCTTTCTATAAGATATTTTTTGTTCCTAGCAGCCAAGGAACAGAGAGAGACCTTGGGTCTTAGAGAATATTTCTTCTTTTATTACAGTCCAGGAAAATTCAACAGAATTTGGAATCCATAATGATTTCTCAAATAATATTTGTTATCACTTAAAGACCATGTTGCATATAGATATGAAAGGTCAACAAGAAAGTACTTTCCAGTACTTAACTCTTTTGGAGTAGTTACTTTTTCATCCAGTTTTTGAAAGCAAGAAACCAGAGAGTAGAAACAGTGTGTGCTTCTGACAGCTGCAGTGCCAAGATAACTGTGATTTCACAGGCAGGGACATGTCATATGAATTGCTGAAGGGATTGGAATTAAATGAGATAATCTTGTTTTCGATGATAGTACTCTCTACCTAGAGTTACACATTGCTGAATTCCTTTTCTGTTCTCCCTCACATTTTAAAATTTTAATCAAAGTCTTTAATATTTCTTCTTGGCCAGATGAAAATTAGAGAAGGGCAAAGTTCTCTTTGACTCCTAGCATCTCTCCACTATTGTTTCTGATAATGTTTATACTTCTGTTAGCCTCCGACACAATAACACTCTTCTTTTGGAGACATGAAATAAAGCATCTAGTAATAACGGGCTAATATCAATAGTGTCTTCAGGAGAGGCAGAATTGTGGGTGGAGAGTGGTCAGAGAACATGGAATTTATAAATATTTTTTAAAAACTAAGCAATAATATTTAAGATTATTTTGCCAATATCAAGATAAAACTAATACTCTGATTTCCTAATATCAAGTAAAAAATATTTTTTTTAATGTATCAATTGTCAAATAAAGCTGTCAAAATTTTCCTGGTGTGTTAGTTCAAAGTGAAATTGCATTGGTTGTATTGTCACAAGATTCTCCAACCTTCCTCCCAATATTTATTTCACTAATATAATAAGCGTTGACGTCAATACTCTTTCCTTGCTTCCAACTTTATTCACTCCATGATGGTATCAAATAGTTTCCTGAATGAAAGAGAGAATCATAAATATTTTATTGTGGTCAAATCATTATGTCAAATGCTTCCTGATCATCTCTTTGAACTGTTTATTTTTTCCTTGTAATGGGATGTGGTTTGGTTAAAGCATGTGGAATGAATAAGGTTTTTGGATGTTGACATTAGTCATGCTATTTGGAATATTTTACACATGAGTTTAATCTTTGTCTTTGTCTTTTTTTTTTTTCCCCCTGCAGGTTGCGATAGAGTACGTTACTTTTAATATATGGCAAATATTTACTTGTATTAATACTTGTGAATTTCATTTTCACTTTGTATCTATTCCAAAGTCTATTGAGCTGACAATTATCTGTTTTAAAAGCACTTTGTGCAAAGGCCTGTATTAGCCAAAGAATAATTCTATCCCCAGTTATTTACTTACCTTTGACCACAGCATCTCATTCCAAGAAATTTCAAGTTCAGTTTTAGGAGAAACAAGTCTTCCAATATCTTAAAGTCTTCTCAAGGAATTGTTCAACATCATAAATATACTAGATAATTTTTAAGTCAGTTTGCAATGTTTTATGATGTTTCAGGGAAAGATGATTTAAAATGCAAATATTAAATGCTAGTTAGCATTTGTCTAAAATTAATGCTAACATTAGACCTCAGTGTGAAAGTCCAAGCAGCCAAAGTAGGATTGAAAATACTTGTAAAATATTCACAATAGCATAGCTAATAGCACAGTTACCAAATGGGTCACATTTACTTTGAAATAATAATAATTAATAATTGTAATTCTGCTACCTTTCAAATAAAGCTCTCAGTTTTGCTAAATCATAGTAGTGCATTTTTCTAGGGTTACATTGGTTTAAATAATATATACTTGGCTAAGAATTAAATTGAATAGATTTCTGTAAATTATTCAGTTTTAACTTTATTGATATAAACTCCAAAACTGATAATTAAATTATAATTAATTATCTGTTAGTTACATTATTTAAAGTAGTGACATACTGTTTGACAGAAAATGGCCTTTTACTGTTCAAAAGCAGAACGTAAGTACTTACAGGTTATGCTTTCACAGCAGATCAGTTATAACATACAGTTGAAAGTCAAAAATCCAAGCTCTAATCAGTAAAACTCTAGGGCCCCTTAAGGTATCTTTAGAGATTGTTTAAATAACAAGTGTTAAATCCTGCCTTCATGATACTGGCAAGCATTGGCATTTATAAAAAATAAATTGAGACTCTAGTGTGCTTGTCCACCGAAATTATTCTCTACTTGCCCCTCCAGATTTATTCTCTGCCCAGCTTTCCACCCAAGGAGCTTAGCTATAAGGTCTGCAAAGTCTCATATCTTCCCCTCTGGTTTCTGGCTGGGATCACCCAATGAGAATTACCAAAGAGGAGGAGGAGTGATCATATATCCCCTTACACTTGCCTGCTGGGCTATCTTTAACCACGGCTTTTGCAGAGTGACCCTCTGCAACATTTATTACTCTCTCTCTGGTTTATAGTAACACAACTTTCCTGTCCTCTGTAGTCTTAGGGAGTTTATGGCTGGGCTTCCAACTGTTGTGAGCCTCTGGGCATTTTGCCATCCCTTTATGATTCTGCTAAATCTGCCATTATATCAGCAAATATTTCCTCCACTGAACTCTATTCAATTAATTTTCTGAATTAATTGATTGCATCATCTGTTCTCTGCCAGAACCCTTCTTAATGACAGCTGGTTTTGTCTTCCCCGTTGCCATCGCCATATAAATTAGTCGCCCAGTCACTGCACTCAGCGCTGCTCCTTATCAGTAGTGTAGTAACAAAAACAATAACACCAGCAAAATAATACTAGCTTACTACATGCTGGAGTGAGTACTTCCTGCATGCTGAAAAATCTGCCAGGTATTTTGTCTGCATTATCTCAATGACATTCTCACAGCAATTCTATAAAATAGCTGCAGTTATTATTTCCATTTTACAGATGAAAGAACTTGGCTGAAGTCTTAGTAAACTGTGAAGCAGACTTCAATCCAGGAACGCTGACAGTGGAAACTGTACTTTTAACTGCTTGACTACCATTGTTGTCGGTAGCCGGTTGCATAAATGTCTGACATGAACGTCAAAACAAGAGCTTTTCATCTTAAACTGTCTAAATCTAAGTGTTCCCTTACTGTTATCCAAGTCTCAGATTCCTACCTTAAAAGTCTATACCTCAATGACTAGGGTATTATATCCAAAATACTAAAATTGAAAGAAGTACCACTACCATGAATGAGATGTGCTATCCATAAGTAGGTGGCAATTTGTTTTTTTTTTTTTTTTTTTTTTTTTTTTTTTTTTTTTT
>NW_007732436.1:72630-80976 GCF_000696425.1 Galeopterus variegatus | reverse complement strand
TATTTTATTTTATTTTATTTTATTTTATTTATTTATTTATTTATTTTTTTGTCTTTTGTCTTTTTCCGTGTCCGGCAACGGATCGCAACCCTCAGTGTTGCCCCCGTACTGGACCGGGGACTGGCAACGGGATCGCAACCCTCGGTGCTGCTCCCGTGCCTCGCTCAGCCAGTGAGCGGGAACCGGTCTGTATGTGGGATCCGAACCCTCGGGCGGGAGCGCCGCTGCGCTTCCCAAGCAGCACACTTATCCAGTGCGCCACCAGGCTGGCCCCCGAGTAGGTGGCAATTTGAAAGCACAGAGTGACTGGTGTGAAGTGTGCAGATATGTGCTATTGGACAGAGAGGGTGTCACACAAAGGAGGGGGTCTCCCCTAAACAAGGTTGGCGACAAGAAGATTCAGACCTGGGGAGTGTAGCTAAAGGCTCCAAAGTCATTGTAGGGGAATAGTGAGAGAATCAAGAACCGACCAAGAGAGAATCCACCAACAGCATCACTTAGGGAGTTGATAGCTTGGTTCTGAAGATACACAGCACCTGTTTGACACTCTTGCCTAAGGCCTGGATTTCAGATGTAAGTTTCCATTTTCTTTTCCCAAATATTATTCAAATCAGTATTTGTGAATTTAATGAGATACTAAAGCACTTTATTTTCTAGAACAATGGTCCTGTGTGATTGGAAGGGTCGTCTCAAGAATAACTTTTAACCTAGGAGTTTTAAAAGATGTAGCCAAAATAATCTACCCCTTGGGTTGATGTGTATCATCTTTTTAAAGGGTGGCTTGCGATTCTGTATTTTTAATGTAAACCTTATTTGTTTCATTCTTTCCATTTTCTTTCACTTTTCTATATATATGTTTTTCTTTTTCTGAGTAACTTCTCTCCTCTTTAAGATTTTCTTCCCCTAAACCTCATGTGATGTTCATTTCAGGAATCACGACTACCTACCAGTGGAACTCTTCACCGATGACCGAAATAAAAATAATAAAAGCACCTGCAAATTGTGTACTTTGAGGTGAGTAATGCTGTCCCTTATTGTGTTCCCAGACTTTCAGGTTCTCCCCTTCTTATCAGAAAACAATGTTTCTCATTCAATTTTAAAAGTCAACAGATGAGAATGGAAGTCAGACAAAAGCAAAGCTGTGTCATTGCCCGGGTCTAACTCAGCTTTTATGAGGAGGCCTTTGTGTGTCCCTTGGACAAAAGTATGTTTAGAGTTTGAATGTTTTTTTTTTTTTTTCCCTTTTGTCTTTTTTCATGTCCGGCAACGGATTGCAACCCTCAGCGTTGCGCCCGTACTGGACCGGGACCGGCAACAGGATCGCAACCCTTCGTGTCACACCCGCACCTCACTCAGCCAGTGAGCGGGAACTGGTCTGTATGTGGGATCCGAACCCTCGGCGGGAGTGCCACCGCGCTCACAAGCAGCCTGTACTAATATGACTTCTATCTGATGTAAACAGGTTCGCCCAAATAGCACTTCCCTTTAAAATAAACAGTAGCATGATATATTTAAGGATTTTTTTTTCTGCTTTAACTATAAAAAAAAAAGACAAAGATTTGCCTAGATAGTCAGAAAATAGTGGGACACTTGTTCTTATCAGCTAAGCCACCTCTTTGATCACTTGGAAAGAAAGACAGTGATGATCATTTTTAAGACATGTCAAAAGTATTCAAATGAATATAAACCTGGGAGTAACTAGTGTTAAGTGACACGGTGTGAGAGTGTAAACCAGAAAGGGGAATTGCAAGAAGACAACCTTGCCTTTTGGATCATATTCCACCCAAATGTTTCTGAAGGTGTGATGCCAAAGGTGATTTTTGGCGGCTTATAGTTCTGCGCTTTTGATTTTAATAGTTAGATGTTTATTTTAAGGGGTTTTAGAAACTGTTTAAATAACACATTAAATTTATGATTCCATTATGTTGAGGTTGTAGTGAACATCTATGTGACAAAGAAATGCATTTATATTACATAAAAAGACTCACTTCAGAGAAAATGTCAGTGCAGATGGTGTTAACACAGAAAAAGCAAGCGTACTATTGTACATGCACGACGGAAATTTGGGAGTCATATTTTCATCCTCAGCATTAAATATATGTTGCCACATAATTGTAAGCCAACACAATCTTACTCTACTATGGGATGGTATCTTAAGATACTCTCAAGTGAACACATGCCTTAAAGCCTCAAGTGCATTGTCTCGCTTTAGTGTCTCCTTTGTATACAAATTGTGATTTGTATGCAAGAAAGTGATTTATTCTAAGAGAAAATTGTGCTTTCTTATAAAAACACAAATCAGGAAATAAAAACATTTTATTAAAAAAAACAGCAACAACAGATTTCCTCTATGGTAGGCTGCACTTCTGGTCTTGCCATCAAACTGTAAAATCACTCTTGCTTTTGTGGAAATGGTTTGTCTGCAGTGCAAAAATCTGACCTTGTTTATTTCGAAAGGTCAGGCTTCATTTTGAACAGCAAGGTCTGTCTTTCTGTCTGTCTGCCAAAGTGTTAGGCTTCATTTTTTGCTTGAACAAAATGAAAATGAATATGGAAGAAATGTTGAAAGACATAAGCAATAAGTTGTTCTTTACTCTTGCAGGAAATAAAGACATCCTTTCACTGCAACTGAGGGGTAAAAGGCTGGTAAAATTCCAGGATACCAAATCACAAAGCAGAGATACTGGGGATTTTTGATGTCGATAGAATCCAGAGTGAACAAAATAGTTGGCAGAAAATGAAAAGAAAAGGAAAGAGGGAATCCTGTGACTGATCACTGTTCCAAATAATTCCAGTGGCCACCCCTTCCTCACCCACCTGCAAGTAAAAAAAAAAAAAAATAGGGAAATGCGGACCATTGAACAGTTCATCTAAGCTTCTGCAGACTGAAAATCTATGGTGGAAATTTCATAAGAAAGTGTGATTTCATGAGATTATCCATCTTTTCTTTTTATTAAAGAGGCCAAACATTCCCCTAAATAGAACTTTCCATGGACCCTTGAAGTTTGGATTCTTGTTGTGGAAGCAAGAAGCATAGAGACTGATTAAAGTGGGGAAAAAAAAAATCTATATGAACATTAACCAAACTTTCTTGTTTATGCCTCACCCAGATAGGTTCACTTAAGTCTATTCCATTCAATTCCTGAAGAATTCTAAAAGATTTTATATTATTTGTTTGCCTGAGAGGAGTCTGTTTAATTTTCATTAAGTATATTGGTTGACATTAGAAATAGTCCAAAGAAATAAAATGTGTTTAAATTTATTTTTAAATGGTACTTGCACATTCACAGTGACTTCCAAAACCATATCTGGCTTCTCTTGTTTTAGACTTTAAAGATAGAATGACATTTTATACATTTTAACTTGCAATCTGTTACTACCAATGCCTTTTAAAAATAAAAACAAGCCATGTTCCAGTTTCTGTCAAATGTGTCTCTTCATTTCAGTAATGCTTGATTTTATTAACTTTAAAATTTCCCAACACATTCATAAAATGCACTCTCTCTAGGCTTGAGTCATGTTATTATTGTGAATTAGGACATTCATTACAGGACTAGCTGAAGACATACGCCTTATAAAACGAAATGATATGCCAATGTAAACAATTAGAATTAGGAAAAGTGGGCCCAATAAATTTGCTTGTCATATGTAAACAGTAGTCTCAAAACATAGATGATCGATATTTGAAAAGAGTAATTATTCTGAGAACTACGAAGGTAGATGAGAGAACAAATTCTCTTTTCATCTGTCCTTTGGACAATGAATTTTCTTTGTATTTACTTATTTCAGAAAATTAAATGTTGGATGCTGAAAGGAGATTTAGTGCATAACAGGAACCAATAAGTTTGAAATGGAAAATGATCTTAGGCATTTTTCACATTGACTATTTAATTGTCCTGTGACTTTATAAAAAAGCATGTGTGAAACCAGCTGCTGAAAACAATGTCTATTGCCAGGATTACTCCCGTATTCCCCTGCTTATCTCTCTACCTCATTCTCCCATGCACCTGTCTCTCTGATTCTCTCATTTCCACATCCCCTTCCATTAGGATATTTTTGCATCATGTCCCCATTCCAAAATTACTTATTGATGTTAACCTTGGAATATCTAAGTTTGGAACAGAGAGAGAGAGAGAGAGAGAAATTCTGTCACTTACTTTTCCTGCAGTATTGCAGTATAAGTTCCCCAATCTCCTTAATCTGATAACTATCTCCAGTCAATGAATAAAGAGGCATCACACTCAGTCCTGGGACAAAGCAACGTAGCATGGTCCCATAGCTGGATGGCATGAGATTTTTGGCTACACACCCATCCTGAATGGGCGGGAGCACTACTAATACTGTCTTTGTAAATGTTGTGCCCAAGTGCTGGTGGAGTAACCTCCATCATGAAGATTTCTATTCTACATTTGATTTTTATTCTACAATTACATCAAATGACTGTGCAAAAAACCAAAACAGTCCCTACCTGAGTCCTTTAATGGTTATAAGGATTAAGCACATCATGACTCGCTGACTCCAACAACATTTTTCCAATGGTTTCCCCTCTAGTTTTATTATTCTTTGCTGTGTTTTCAACCTCTATACCCCACCACCCAGGTTTGCCAACCTAAGATAATGTAGTGGATTATGTTATTAGAGAAGAATTAGACTATCCATAGGTTTATATTCAAATTCCCTATCAGGTTCTTTGAGAATTTAAGGACCTGTAGGTTCCATAGGACGCTATTTCAATCTCATCAATGCTCCATCAGTTATCTATTTGCCAGTTACATACATCAGTGCCAGAATGGATCATGGCATAAAAAGCTAGATAGTGAAAACAATAACATGTTTTCCGAGTATTTTCACAGTACCACTCTCCCGGCTGACTTCCCAAACTTGTTGACCTTACCAATCTGGCCCTTCAATCCATGTCTTTATACTCACTTTTCATGTCTGCAGCTTTTCCTTTCTAGTTTAAAATTCATTCCCTGGTTTATGAACCTCGTGGCAGGGTTAGACTTATTCCTGTCAATTATTTATTTTATTACCTTTTCTTCCATTGCAAGACATTTTTATCCATAAATAATGATGGTATGCAATAAAAATTATTATTATTATATTAATATAAGACTAGCTCCCCAGTGTGAGATTTAGGAAATATATTTAGGTTCAAAAGGTGGGACCACGTGCTACTATGTTGCTAATCACTCTCTGTTTCACAGTGGGTCTCTAACTCACAGTGGGTCTCTCAGTGAGTCCTGTCTATTTTAACTTGATTTTGTTATTAACTAACTGGATGGTATGTATTGCATATTAGTTATCTGCTACACAATTCAGTTTTTGTCCTTGATTTTGTTGATGTGGTGTATCACATTTATTGACTTGCATATGTTGAATCATCCTTGCATCCCTGGAATGAATCCCAATTGATCATGGTATATAATTATTTTTCTAATGTGTTGCTGTATCTTGTTTGCTAATATTTTGTTGAGTATTTTTGTGTCTATGCTCATGAAAGACATTGGCCTGTAGTTTTCTTTTTTTGTTGAACCTTCATCTGATTTTGGTATCAGGGTGATGCTGGCCTCATAGAATGAATTTGAGGGAATGGCCTGATTCAATTTTTTTGGAATAGTTTGAAGACAATTAGTATTAATTTCTCTTTAAAGGTTTGGTAGAATTTAGCAGTAAAGCCATCTAGCTCACTGGACTTTGACCATCACCTTCTTAGGAACATTTTCTCTTCACCCACCACTGTGTTGTCTGAGGACTGAACCCAGCTGCCAAGACCTGGGCAAAGAGGGCAGAGCCAGAAAGTGGCCAGTGGCAAGGTCTGCTTCCTGAAGCTCTCAGGGCACCCAGCGCCTGCAAAGCTTCCAGCCCAGTGGCAGATGAAGATAAAACACCCAGCACCCCATCTCCTCTGCCCACAACCTCCTGCTACACTATTTGATACCATTACTTTGAACAAACATTAAAATTGGCAGAGGTCAGAGAAATATATAAAACAGTGACTCCCCAATGTTAATCCCTATGCCTCTTATGTCCTAACTGCATATTATTTAAATTGGTAACTTGTTAAAAGGAATAATTCTGGGGGATTCACATTCACAAAACCTGGAAAGGAAGTTTTGGCCTGGAAATCTGTGTTATTTAGAAGCTTCCAGTTTATTCTAACTACAATCATGTTAAGAAAACACTGGTCTTGAGTAAAGGACAATTCCCAGGCACTAGAAGGTTCTATTCATCCAGTGTTTAACAGGGAAGTACTGGATGCCTGGCGAGATGTCCCACCCAAAAAACTAGCAAAAGCAAGGAGAGGATCAATATTGACAAATTTTGCCAATTTATACTTTTCACACTGGTTGATCTGATTATGTTATGTCAATTCTTTTGGTTTGCATAGTTTCAGGGATGAAAGTGAACTTAAAGATTAGCTACTTAAAACACCAATACTATTCAGCCTGTTACACCAGTTTGGACAAGTTATTCATTTATCACAATAAAAAATTAACAATCAGATGATCACATATAATGGAATATTCTTAAAAGCACATTTAGCATATTATGTTCCACCATTTAATCCTAATGGAAAATATAATCAGAGGGCTGCTTAGTAAGTCAAAATAGCAAAAGCGTGTTTAACTGAACCAGAATAGGCACAAAGCCCTTTGAATAAGACTCTCTCTTGAATGAACCATGCAAGGATGGACTCTGCTCATGAATATTTCTAAGACAATTTCTTTGGTATTTTCAGGCTGAACACTTCTCTTTGTTTCAGCTGACTTATTTTTTCATATATATTGTAATATGTTAAATTAGGTTCGTCCTATAAACCATGGAAACATTCTGACTCTTAAATATCTCTGCCTTGATCTATTTTGTATTTCTCTGAGAGTATAAATCTCTTTGTTATGTTAATTTTTCAGCATTCCAACGTTCAATGATCTCATGAGCTTGAAAAGAGAATATTGAGGGATAAATCTCAGAGTCACTACCCTCTTGGCTTGACATTCTCTCAATATACCAGGCAGGACTAGCCACATAATTTACAGGGCCCACTGCAAAATGCAGATGTGGGTCCCCTTTTCAAAAAGCAGAGAAAAAGTGTCATTGAAAGTATTAAAATATAAAACTTTATCCTTTAAAATACACAGACTTACAAAACATAATAGGAATAATTGTTATACACGAGTATATCATAGCAACATAAACTTGCAAAATATGTAAAAAATATATTGTGAAGTCATAATTTTATATAACATTAAATAATAATACTTTGTTAATCAGATAGCTTGACTATAAAAATTTTGGCTCACTTTTATGCAAATATCTCTACTAGTTCATCAAAATTTATACTCTCAGTGGCTTCATTTTCAATTGGTAGGATTAGGATTGAAAGCACTGTGATTTGCTCTTGGCAAACACAAGTTTGCAAATATTTTTCGAAAATTTTATTTTGGGATGAATCTGCTGATACAACTCTTACTAAAACTGTTGGGAGTATGTTAAAGGCTGTGAGAACTTTAGAATAAATTTCAGATGAATTATTTTGAAATATAAATTTTGGTACATCAGGGGCAATGAGTCTCAATTTTTAATTGAGACAAGAAACAATATTTTTAAAAAGATTTAACTCTTCATAGGAAGCATTTTTATGCAAATATGAATTTAATTTAAAATGTAAATTTATACAATAACCTTGTAATATTTCCACTGATATCCTATAAATTGTCAAGGTCTTATAATAAACTAAAAATGGTTTCATGATTTGCATATAATTAACATTTTATGTTTATGCATTCTATCATTTTATGTTCAACTTCCAAGAGAAATATTAATTTTATAATTATTTTTGGCTTTTAAGATGGCGACGGGTCTAGAGCGGCTGTGCTAGGAGACAGCGCGACCCTGAGAAGTGTGCGCTGTGATACCAGAGTACTATTTGCATTTCCAAGAGCAACAAAAAACGAATAAATCTTTCAACAACGAACCTACAACAACAAACAAGCAACAACAGGATTGAGGATTTAGGGCCGACACAAAAGAAGACTCCTGAGAGCACCCAAGCCCTGCAGCGGGTTCAAGTGAGCAGCCCGAGACAACAAAGGCCAAGTAAGTCAGCAGAGACGACACAGAAACAGAGTGGAACGCGCCAGACTGGCCCAACTCTGCGAGCTCTGTGAGTCACCCCCAGCCCAGTCCCACTTGCAGGGCAAAGCCCGACTGCTCCCCGCCCACCACACCAGGCCAGGCGCCCACAACAGAGCTGCCTCCATTTTCTTGGGTGGGGCGGAGACGGCCGGCTTAGGGCAGGCAGGCCAGCCATCTCTGCTTGGCACGGCTCCTCACTGAGACGTG
>NW_007732436.1:71106-71338 GCF_000696425.1 Galeopterus variegatus | reverse complement strand
TGTACTCTTTCCACATCACCCTTTCTAGCAGCCTGATCGATCTTTCCCAGATGTCTGAGTCAAATCTGGGTGCTGGGCCAAAAGCCGATTCTCTTTCACAACCAAACCGCATCCGCGCTCTGCTCCTTGGGCCTGGCTCCGACCCCTACTTCTCCTTCCACTCTCTCATCTACATCCCCTACGCAGCACGGAAGGATCAGCTGAACTCTTTCCACATCACCCTTTCTGTCAG
>NW_007732436.1:59350-68506 GCF_000696425.1 Galeopterus variegatus | reverse complement strand
CTCATTCATGACAAAGACCCTTTATAAATTAGATATAGACGGAAAGTATCTCAACATAATCGAAGCCATATATAACAAACCCACCGCCAATATCATCCTGAATGGGGAAAAACTGAAACCTTTTCCTTTAAGAACAGGAACCAGACAAGGATGCCCACTCTCACCACTCCTATTCAACATAGTTTTGGAAGTATTAGCCAGAGCAATCAGAGAAGAGAAGCAAATAAAGGGCATCCAGATTGGAAACGATGAAGCCAAACTTGGATGAATTCAAACTGTCAATGTTTGCACATGACATGATCCTATACATCGAACAGTCCAAATCATCTACAAAAAAGCTCTTAGAGGTGATAAATGAGTTCAGCACAGTAGCAGGATACAAAATCAGCACACAGACATCAGTAGCATTTCTATTCACCAAGAGTGAACAAGCAGAAAGAGAAATCAAGAAAACCTGCCCATTTACAATAGCCACAAAAAAATAAAATACTTAGGAATTGAACTAACTAAGGATGTGAAAAATCTCTATAACGAGAACTATAAACCACTCCTAAGAGAAATTATAGAGGATACAAGAAGATTGAAAGACATCCCATGCTCCTGGATTGGAAGAATAAATATAGTGAAAGTGACTATACTACCCAAAGTAATATACAAATTCAATGCAATCCCCCTCAAAATTCCAATGACATTTTGCTCAGAAATGGAAAGAACTATAGAGTCATTTATCTGGAATAACAAAAGACCACGAATAGCCAAAGCAACGCTGAGCAAAAAAAAATAGACCTGGAGGTATTACTATACCGGTCATCTTTAAAAAAAAAAAAAGAAACAAAGAAAGAAAGAAAATCAAATTGAACATAAATCTAAGGGTTTATTTCTGGACTTTCAATTCTATTCCATTAATTTATGTGTTCTATCCTTATGTCACTACCACGCTATCTCAATTACTATGCTTTGTCGTAAGTTTTAGAATTGGGAATTGGGAATCCTCCACCTTTGTTCTTCTTTTTCAAGACTGTTATATAAGTTTGCTAGGACTGCCAGAACAAAGTATCATGATTTGGGTGGCTAAAACAACAAAAAGTTTATGTCACAGTTCTGGAGGCTAGAAGCCCAAAATCAAGGTGTTAGCAAGGCTGGTTTCTTCTGAGTGCTGTGAGGAAGAATCTGTTTCATGCCTCTCTCCTTCCTCTGGTAGCCTCAGGCATTACATGGGTTGTAGATGAAGTTCTCCCTGTGTCTTCACATTGTCTTCCTTCTGTAGGAGTCTGTATCTGTGTCTAAATTTCTCTTTTTTGCAAGAACACCAATCATATTCAATGAGATTTCACCCTAATGATTACCACTGTAATCATCTTAATGTAACCTGATTATCTCTGTAAAGACCCTTTCTCCAAATAAAGTCACATTCTGCTTCACTGGGAGTTAGGACACCACATATTTTTTTGTGGTTGTCTTTACATTGTCTTCCTTCTGTAGGATTCTTTTTCTGTGTCTAAATTTCCCTTTTTTGCAAGAACACCAATCATATTGAATGAGATTTCACCCTAATGATTACCTCCGTAACCCGCCGAGGGTTCGGATCCCATGGGTAGACCGGTTCCCGCTCACTGGATGAGCGCGGTGTGGGCTCAGCACCGAGGGTTGCGATCCCGTTACCGGTCGGTAAAAGAGACAAAAAGGAAAAAAAAAATCATCTTAATCTAACCTGATTATCTCTGTAAAGACCCTTTCTCCAAGTAAAGTCACATTCTGATTTACTGGGAGTTAGGACACCACATATTTTTTTGTGGAGATACAACTCAATTCATGATAATTGTTTTGACTATTCTGGGTCCCTTACATTTCCATAGGAATTAAATGATTCGCTTGTCAATTTCTGCAAAAAGAAGCAGCTAACACGAACTATGTGTCAGGGTCTGTGTAGTGCTGAGCTCTCGGGAAGATGTTCATTTCCTTTAATCCTCATTGCAACTCTGTGAAGTAGGAACTTCATACGCAAATCAATAAATGTGATCCACCATATTAATAAAATCAAACACAAGGACCACATGATCATCTCTATTGATGCCGCAAAAGCATTTGATAAAATCCAACACTCATTCATGACAAAGACCCTTTATAAATTAGGTATAGACAGAAAGTATCTCAAAGTCCTGGTTCGCGTTAACTCTGTTATCCAGTTCTCCTACTCCACAGGTAAGGATCAGCTGTACTCTTTCCACATCACCCTTTTTGGCAGCCTAATGGTTCTTTCCAGATGTCTGAGTCGGTTCTGATAGCTTACCCGAAAGCCGATTCTCTTTCGGGACCAAACCGCGTCTTCACTAGCCTCCTTGGTCCTGGCTCCGCCCTCTACTTCTACTTCCATTCTGTCATCCACATCCCCTACGCCACACGGAATGATCAGCTCTACTATTCCCACATCACCCTTTCAGTCAGCCTGATCGCTTTTTCCCAGATGTTTGAGTCGGATCTGGTAGTTCGGCAGAATCAGATTCTCCTTCGGAACCAAACCGCGTCTGTGCTCGCCTCCTTGGTCCCTGATCTTGCCTCTTTCGTCCCTGATCCGCCCCCTACTTTTACTTCCATTCTGTCATCCACATCCCCTACGCCACAGGGAATGATCAGCTCTACTATTCAAACATCACCATTTCTGGCAGAGTGATGGCTTGTCCCCAGATGTCTCTGTCGGATCTGGTAGTCCGGCCAAAAGCCGATTCTCTTTCTCAACCAAACCGGGACTGCGCTCGCCTCCTGTAGCCAGCTTGAGGTGCCCGAGAGTGAGTCGCTCTTCTGTCCTCAAAAGTCAAAAAGCTTCTTCATTTTAAGAGAATTGCTTCAGAGGCACGTCCCCTCACCTGCCCCATTTGCCATTACCCACTTGTGAAGCCGGTATGAGCGAATATTACTCGATACTATTTTGGAGAATCCAAGCTCTCGGCCACAACAGTACCATTCAAAAGCCTCCCATTGGGACCGGTAACCAAGCAGCCGGTCTAACCACGAGTGAGCATTCGCACAGAGCCCTGGCGACCAAGCGTTCTAAGAGGGCGCGTGCAGGGGCATCGAGTGGACCAATGGTTGCTGAGTGACTTCAGCAGTCACTAGGTAGATTGAAAGTTCGTTCTCATTGGCTCTTTGTTGCCATGGATATACATCAGTTCTCTCCTAAGCTTGGGCATGGCTCTGCCCCCTACTTCGCGTTAACTCTGTCATCCACTTCTCCTACTCCACAGGGAAGGATCAGCTGTACTCTTTCCACATCACCCTTTCTAGCAGCCTGATCGATCTATTGATGGATCTTTCCCAGATGTCTGAGTGGGTTCTGGGAGCTGAGCCGAAAGCCGATTCTCTTTCGCTACCAAATCGCCTCCATGCTCGCCACCTTGGAAAACGATCCGACCCCTACGTCTCCTTCCACTCTGTCATCCACGTCCCCTACGCAGCACGGAAGGATCAGCTAAACACCTTCCACATCACCCTTTCTGTCAGCCTGATGGCTTTTTCCCAGATGTCTGAGTCGGATCTGGTAGCTCGGACCGAAAGCTTCAGGGTGGTAAGGGAGGGTCTATGAGATCTGCTGCCCGGGGGAGCTCAGGTTGCATCATTGGGGACTGAGAGTCACCTCCAAGTTACTGGGAAGTATGTCTGGAAGCTTCACGGTGTGAAGGGGCCTTGGAAGTTGTTATCACATCCACAGCTGTAGGGGTGGCCCATGGCTCACGTGGGAGAGTCCGGTGCTGATAACACCAAGGGCGTGGGTTCAGATCCCTATATAGGGATGGCCAGGTAGCTCACTTGGGAGAGCGTGGTGCTACAACACCAAGTCAAGGGGTAAGATCCCCTTACTAGTCATCTTTTGTATGTAAGTAAGTAAGTATGTAAGTAAGTAAGTAAGTAAGTAAGGAGGTAAGTAAGTAAGTAAGAAAGTAAGTAAAATTAAATAAGTAATTAAGTAAGTAAATAAAAGTAAGTAAGTAAGTATGTAAGTAAGTAAGTAAATAAGTAAATAAATGAATGAATGAATGAATGAATGAATGAATAAATAAATAAATAAATAAAAATGATGGTCTACAAGATCAAAATCCAAAAATTGTTATTTCTATACATGTTGAGGCTTTCCTTCTCCCATCTTTCAGTGAGAAACACATAGGAATAGGTGTAGCCTGATTTACAATGCATATGGGAGTTGATTCAAAGAATTTTCAGCCCCCAGAACTTGACGTATCATGGGAATTATACACCCCACGCACTTTCTTTTAACTTACATTCCTTAAGGGTGTTTCCAAACATGTACTTGAAAAATAATACGCTGTATGGACTTCATTTTGATAGTTAAGTCACTTCGCGGTCTTCAATAAAGTGCTTTCTGGGCCGGCCCGTGGCTCAGTCGGGAGAGTGTGGTGTTGATAACACCAAGGCCCTGGGTTTGGATCCCATATAGGAATGGCAGGTTCGCTCACTGGCTGAGCGTGGTGCTGACAACACCAAGTCAATGGTTAAGAGATCCCCATACCGGATATCTTTTAAAAATATATAAATTAATAAACAAATAAATTAAATCGAGTGCTTTCTGAGGAGAATTCTAAAGGCATCAAACACCAGCGAAAGTTTTGTTTATGTTTGGCTGCACCGATACACGGTTCGGACACTCGAACCAAGCAACATTTCTCCGTCCCACCTTCTAAGGAATGTATGGAGTGAGGAAAGCCTAGCATCATCGGTGGCAGGAGAACTCAGGCCCAGCCATGGAGAGCCCAGAAACGTGTGCTTTCTCCCTCATCCACCTCGCCTCCTCCCCACCGGCCTTCACTGCCTGGCTCCGCCCCCTACTTCTCGTTCCACTCTCTCATCCACAACCCCTAAGCCACACCGAAGGATCAGCTGTACTCTTTCCACAGCACCCTTTCTGGCCACCGGATGGATCTTTCCCAAGATGTCTGAGTCGGATCTCCTAGCTCGGACGAAAGCCGATTCTTTCTCAAGCAAACTGCGTCTGCCCTCGCCTCCTGCAGCCTGGTGGAGGTGCCCGTGACTGACTCACTCTTCTGCCCTCAAAAGTCAATAAGCTTCTTCATGGTAGAAAAGAGCAGCTTCCGAGGCCCGTCCCCACACCTGGCCCCTTGTCCCTTACCCACTTCTCAAGCCGGTATGAGCGAATATTACTCGATACAATTTTGGAGAAGCCAACCTCTCTGCCACAACAGCACCACTCAAAAGCCTCCCGTTGGGACCGGTAACCAAGCAGCAGGTCTAAACACGAGTGAGCATTCGGACCGAGCCCTGGAGCCCAAGCCTTCTAAGAGGACGCGTGCAGGGGCCTCGGGTGGAGCAATGGTTGCTGAGTGACGTCAGCAGTCACGAGGTAGATTGAAATTTTGTTCTCATTGGCTCTTCCGTGCCATGGCTATACATAGGTGTTCTCCTAAGGGAGGGCCTGGCTCCGCCCCCTACTTCTCCTTCCATTCTGTCATCCACATCCCCTAAGCCACACGGAATGATCAGCTCTACTATTCCCTCATCACCCATTCTGGACACCAGATGGATCATTCCCGAGATGCCTGAGTCGGGTCTTGTAGCTCAGCCCAATCAGATTCCCTTTCTCAACCAAACCGCGTCCGGGCTCACCTCTTGCAGCCTGGTGGAGTTGACCGAGAGTGACTCTCTCTTCTGCCCTCAAAAGTCAAAAAGCTTCTTCATTGTAAGACAGCAGCTTCAGAGGCCCGTACCCTCACCTGGCCCCTTGGCCCGTACCCACTTCTCAAGCCGGTATGAGCCAATATTAGTCGATACGATTTTGGAGAAGCCAACCTCTCTGCCACAACAGCACCACTCAAACGCCTCCCTTTGGGACCGGTAACCAAGCAGCACGTCTAAACACGAGTGAGCATTCGGACCGAGCCCTGGAGCCCAAGCCTTCTAAGAGGACGCGTGCAGGGGCCTCGGGTGGACCAATGGTTGCTGAGTGGCATCAGCAATCACTAGGTAAATTGAAAGTTCATTCTCATTGGGTATTTGTTGCCGTGGCCCCACATAAGTTCTCCCTAACCTTGGGCCTGGCTACGCCCACTATTTCGCCTTCCACTCTGTCATACACGTCCCCTACGCAGCACTGAAGCATAAGGAGAACTCTTTCCACATCACCCTTTCTGGCCAGCAGATGGATCGTTCCCAAGATGTCTGAGTCGGATCTGGTAGCTCGGCCGCAAGCCGATTCTCTTTCTCAACCGAACTGCGTCCCCGATCGCATCCTTTGTCCTGGATCCGCCCCCTACTTCTCCTTCCATACTGTCATCCACATCCCATACGCCACACGGAACGATCAGCTCTACTATTCCCACTTCACCCTTTCTGGATACCAGATGGATCTTTCCCAAGATGCCTGAGTCACATCTGTTAGTTCAGCCGTAAACCGATTCTCTTTCTCAATCGAACGGCGTCGCGGTCGCCTCCTTGGACGCTGATCCGCCCCCTATTTCTCGATCCACCATGTCATCCACAACCCCTAAGCCACACGGAAGGATCAGCTGTACTTTTTCCACATCACGCTTTCTGGACACCAGATGGATTTTTCCCAAGATGCCTGAGTCGGATCTGGTAGCTCGGCCAAAAGCCGATTCTCTTTCTCAACCGAACCGCGTCCCCGACCACATCCTTTGTCTTGGCTCCGCCCCCTACTTCTCCTTCCATACTGCCATCCACATCCCATACGCCACAGGGAAAAATCAGCTGTACTCTTTCTACATCACCCTTTCTGTGAGCTTGATGCCTTTTTCCCTGATGTCTGAGTCGGATATAGTAGCTCGGACCGAAAGCTTCAGGGTGTGAAGGGAGGGTCTAAGAGATCTGCTGCCCTGGGGGGAGCTCATGTTGCATCTTTGGAGACTGAGAGTCACCTCCAAGTTACTGGGAAGTATGTTTGGAAGCTTCAGGGTGTGAAGGGGCCTTGGAAGTTGTTATCACATCCACAGCTATAGGGGTGGCCCATGGCTCACGTGGGAGAGTGCGGTGCTGATAACACCAAGGCCATGGGTTCAGATCCCTATATAGGGCGTAATAACTTCGTATAGCATACATTCGGACGGCCGGTTAGCTCACTTGGGAGAGCATGGTGCTACAACACCAAGTCAAGGGTTAAGATCCCCTTGCCGCGCATCTTAAACAAAGAAAAAAATCCACAGCTGAGCTGAGGTTGTGCTTTTTCCAAACGAAAATTTGGACACTGAAGTGGTCAAGTACCCTGTCCAAGCCCCTCCCTGAGAGGGTCCTATCTCGAACCACCATCTGTGGCTTGGTATTGGCTACACTGCCCGCTCTGCCCTCTTACTCCCAACCCCAGCACCAGCCTCTACGCTTCCTCAGTGCTGGTCATCTGTGAATCCCTGTTGGCCTGTAGGCCCAGATATTCCTTGGTGGTTCCGCAGACCACCGAGGTGTCAATGTGTGACAGACACACATTCTAACTGGGTCTGCAGTTGCTGCCCTTGATGCTGTTTGGAATGGAGAAGGGTCACTCCCCCCTATTTTATATATTCAGGCAAGGGTCCCCGCATAGCAGAGTTGCTTGTTCTGGGGTCTCAGCTTAATGAAAGGATTCTTCCACCTGAGCTGTCCCTGTGGGCTGAGGGGTCAGGACAGACCATCGTCTCTGTCTTCCACCCTAGCTCACCTCTGTGCTAGATCTCAGCACCAGGCCCCTTCTCTCTCTAGGATCTTAGTTTCTCCCTGTGATCTGACCTGTGACAACACCCCACCCACTTGTCAGACATGTCTACATATTTCTAAAGCCCAGTAGTGGACCAGATGTGGCTCAGTCTTCCCCAAAAGACAAAGGATGCCAGGTCACTCAGGAGAGGGGTCACCTCATGCTACGTATCAAAATCTCAAACCTGGCCCAGCCAAGACTCTTTCCAAACATTTTATTGTCATTATCACCATCATTACTATCATCATTCTTATTGTATACGTAAGGAAACTGAGACCCAGAACGGAGAAATGACCTGGCCAAGGCAATGGAAGCTGCATTGTGACAGATGGAAGGTAGCTTATCTCCAGCAGGGAAAGAGGAGAACAAAGGGTGAGGCCTTTGCTCATGATGTTCCCTCTATGTGCAATGCCTTTCCCCGCACTGTCACACAGGTGAACTCATGGGTATGCTCCAAGACCCAGCTCATCCCCTTCCAGGGTGTCGTTTTAGATACACCCCCCTACAGGATAGAGCCAGACCCCTGTAGCCTCTTCTGTGAGACCAACCTGCCCAGCCTTATTACAGGAACAGGAAGTCTAAGTCCTCCCTGAGAGGGAGGGACCCAATCCAGAGCCTGGCTCCTAACGACTGCCCTGGCTGCCCACAGGTGGACTTATCCTACATTCTGGAACTGGCCTGAGGCTGGGAGTGCAGAGTGAGAAGCTCAGACCTGAGCCTGCCCTCACTGAGTACCTGGTCCAGTTGGGAGATAATTGGGGAGTTTCCATCACCTGTCTGTGTTTTCTAGGTGATCCCAATATGGGCAGGCCCAGTTGTGACTTCAGAGACTCTGGGTACCTCCAGGGCCTCTGCTGCTACCCATGCTGTCTCTTTCCCAGAACTCTGGCCTGGCTCTTCCCAGCACCACCGCTTGTGCTCAGTCCGAGACCCAGGTGTGCCTCCAGCCAGTTGCAGGGGACCAGGATGCAGTCCTGTGGTGATGTAGGTCCTGGGGACAGAGGCATGGGTGCGGGTCTGTGAGGCTGGAAAGGGCCAGGAGCCTGGCCACAGCATGGTATGGGGGTCACAGAAGAACAGAAGGAGCATGAGCAGGACTTGCCCGAGCCACATTGCAAGTGATATTGCTCCCAGGCGTGGGGGTGATGACTTCAGTCAGATCCCTCCCCAGAGGGTGGCCCTGGGAAAGGCTGGGCACTAGCTCCTGGGAGCTTGTCCTGGCTCTGCTTCATCACAGAGGTCACTTGAGAAGGTGGGTCCAGGCAGGGGGTGTGGGACTCTAGCCACCCATCTAGTCAGTCCTGCTGCTCTGAGACCCCTGTGTTGATTCTGGGTCTGCTCCGAGGGTTGCCTGGTCTTCTAGGAGGCCTGGGGCCCATTGCTTCCAATCACTGCTCACCCCATCCAAGACGAGTTATGGCCTGGCTCAGAGTCTTCTCTTTCTT